>NC_030682.2:154149871-154209871 GCF_000004195.4 Xenopus tropicalis | reverse complement strand
ACCCTAGCTGCGACGGGACACCCTCCCCTGCGGTTCCTTGGGATCCACCCTAGCTGCGACGGGACACCCTCCCCTGCGGTTCCTTGGGATCCACCCTAGCTGTGACAGGACACCCTCCCCTGCGGTTCCTTGGGATCCACCCTAGCTCAGGCAGGACACCCTCCCCTGCGGTTCCTTGGGATCCACCCTAGCTGCGACGGGACACCCTCCCCTGCGGTTCCTTGAGATCCACCCTAGCTGCGGCGGGACACCCTCCCCTGCGGTTCCTTGGGATCCACCCTAGCTGCGGCGGGACACCCTCCCCTGCGGTTCCTTGGGATCCACCCTAGCTGCGGCGGGACACCCTCCCCTGCGGTTCCTTGGGATCCACCCTAGCTGCGGCTGGACACCCTCCCCTGCGGTTCCTTTGGATCCACCCTAGCTGGGACAGGACACCCTTCCCTGCGGTTTGTTGGGATCCACCCTAGCTGGGACAGGACACCCTCCCCTGCGGTTCCTTGGGATCCACCCTAGCTGAGGCAGGACACCCTCCCCTGCGGTTCCTTGGGATCCACCCTAGCTGAGGCAGGACACCCTCCCCTGCGGTTCCTTGGGATCCACCATACTGGGACAGGACACCCTCCTTTGCGGTTCCTTGGGATCCACCCTAGCTGAGGCGGGACACCCTCTGGGACAGGACACCCTCCCCTGCGGTTCCTTGGGATCCACCATACTGGGACAGGACACCCTCCCCTGCGGTTCCTTGGGATCCCCCCTAGCTGTGACAGGACACCCTCCCCTGCGGTTCCTTGGGATCCACCCTAGCTGAGGCAGGACACCCTCCCCTGCGGTTCCTTGGGATCCACCCTAGCTGTGACAGGACACCCTCCCCTGCGGTTCCTTGGAATCCACCCTAGCTACGGCAGGACACCCTCCCCTGCGGTTCCTTGGGATCCACCCTAGCTGTGACAGGACACCCTCCCCTGCGGTTCCTTGGGATCCACCCTAGCTGTGACAGGACACCCTCCCCTGCGGTTCCTTGGGATCCACCCTAGCTCTGGCAGGACACCCTCCCCTGCGGTTCCTTGGGATCCACCCTAGCTGTGACAGGACACCCTCCCCTGCGGTTCCATGGGATCCCCCCTAGCTGAGGCAGGAAGATTCCCTCCAACTGGATTACCCTAACCCCTGCGGAAGGACTGTTTGCCCTGGAACCAAGGTAGTGTGTTTCTGTGGAACTCCCCAAAAAGGAACTTTGTTTATTCCCATTGGAACTGCCTGGGGAGGCTACCCAGGTAATTGTGGGGTCTCTGGGTGGGACACCTTTGTGTATTGGGGGCTGGGAGACTCTGCCTTTGTTCCCTGGAGACTGTGCAGAGGGGGGTTGCCCTGAAGATTTCCTGAAGGAGGATTTGCTGTGATTGGGACTTGTGGACCTTCCATGCGTATTGTCCTTTCCCTGTTTATCTACGTTTGGTTGTAATAAACCCCTGTGAAACAACCCCTGTGGCACGTGTGGTATTTCCCTGATTGTGCTAGCGGCTCATACGTCATACGTTGTGTGACATTTCTGGTGGCAGCGGTGGGATATGGATGCTAGCACATCAGGGAACTACTTGGACCTTACAGCTCATGAGCTCTCTGAGCTCCGGCTACCCATGCTGCAACGGCTCTGCCACCGGTGGGGTATTGACCCAGAGGGGAAGCGGAGACACGAGCTGATGGAGCTACTCACTCCCCATGCTCAGCCTACCCAAGAAGGCAACACCCAGGGGGACCCCCTGAGGGGGGAGAAGAGATCTGTAACTTGCATCAAGATGCAGCGGAGGGAGGTGAGGACAGCACTCTCACTATGTTCCATAAACACTTAGCTGCTATTGGCCCAGGCCTGTCCCCAGCAGAACGGCTAGAGGTATGGCGCCTAACTTTGCAGGCCAATCAGTCTGGGCCCTCGAGCTCTGTGCCTGCTGTGGGGTCACCCAATGCTCAGCGGCGAGTGGTGAAATTGACTCATGCTGCTTTCCCCATATTTGATGAATCTAAGCAGAGCATAGACGGTTTCCTTCGCTCCTTTGAAGGTTTGTGTGAGGACCTCCGAGTCCCTCAGGAGGAGTGGGTGCTTATCCTGGCGGGTAAGCTCACAGGCAAAGCTAATGAAGTTTATCAGGAAATCCCATATCCTCAGAGGGCGAATTATGGGGAGGTACGGCGGATACTTTTAGCCAGCTATTCCATTAGGCCAGGCACCCTAGATGAGGCCACCAAGCTAGCGGATGAGTATATTGAGAACCGCTCCCAGGCCCGCCCCCTTACCCTTGCTTCAGGTACTATGGTCAACACCCGTGGTCTGGACCGCCCCCAGCCTCCGCGGTTAAACCATATACCTAACCGCACCCTCTCAGCACCTACTCGCGCAGCCCCACCCTGGACCTGTTTCCGTTGTGGATCTCTGGCCCATTTATCTCCAGCCTGCCCTTTAAATCTACGTCCTGCCCCGCCAGGGCCCACAGGGAGGCTCTCTGCACCTCGGCAGGTCGCTGCTGTCTCTTCACCAGGACCCAATATTCGTCAGCAGGTTATCCAGACAGTACGGCAGCTTACCACAGACCCAGCGGTTGCCCCTCCCAGGCCGAGAGAGGATGTAATAGAGGAATATGTTGTCTTGGGGATGGGCTGGGACAACAGTGGACAGCCCAGAAAACATGTACTTCCTGTCAGGATCAATGGTAGGCAGGTGGAGGGGTTCTTAGACTCAGGATCATTTATTACCCTAGTGGAGACCCATATTGTCTCTGCAGATGCAGTGATTCCTGGCAAAACTGCCCGCATTGTTCTGGCTGGGGGCCACAAACAAGATATTCCCATAGCCCAGGTCACCTTGGATCTAGGACATGGGCCGTTTACTCATCGAGTTGGCATACTGCGACAACTGCCTGCTGAGATCCTCCTGGGCAACGATGTGGGCCATATTGAATGCAGCCTCTCCCGAAATACTAATGAAGCCAACGCTGTCTCCATGGATGCGCCACAAGGGGTAAGAGAACCTGCAGCTGACTGTGACAGTCCCCCTACCCCTGACTTGCTCCACCCCACTACCTTTAGGGAAGCTCAGCACACTGACCCTACCTTAGAATGTATACGAATTAAGGCAGGGAAACCCCCAAATGAGCGAGGGGAACAGATTGTTTGGGAGCGGGGGCTACTCTATAGGATTGTGAAGGGGAACCCCAACCAGCCATGGAAGTGTTCCCGACAACTTATAGTACCCCTGAGTTACCGGGCTCAGCTTCTTCACATGGCCCATGAGATCCCTTTAGCTGGACACCAGGGGGTTACCCGTACTCGACACCGATTGACCCAAAATTTTTACTGGCCTGGCATCTCACAGGAGGTGACGCGGTACTGCCGCACATGTGACAGCTGTCAGAGGACTGGCAGGGCCAATAATAAGCCCAAGTTTCCCCTCTGCCCCTTGCCCATCATCAGTGAGCCCTTCCAACGGGTGGCAGTTGATCTTATTGGGCCACTTAGCCGGCCAAGCCGTTCTGAAAAAAAATATATCCTAACTGTAATGGATTATGCCACCCGGTACCCAGAAGCTGTAGCATTGCGTAAAATTGATGCCCCCACAGTGGCTGATGCCCTTATCCAGATTTTCAGTCGGGTGGGCTTTCCTAGTGAAATATTGTCAGACCAGGGACCCCAGTTCACATCCCAACTACTGCAATGCCTGTGGCAGCGTTGTGGGGTCCGGGCGATCCACTCATCCCCATACCACCCCCAGACAAATGGTCTTTGTGAGAGATTTAATGGGACACTAAAGACCATGTTACGGACATTTGTGGAATCTGGCGAGAAGGACTGGGAGCGTTATTTGCCCCATTTGCTATTTGCCTATCGAGAAGTTCCCCAAGAGTCCACAGGATTCTCTCCCTTTGAACTGTTGTATGGTCGAAGGGTCCGAGGCCCCTTAGATTTACTATGTGAATATTGGGAAGGGGCCCCACAATCACAAGAAGTCCCCATAATCCCCTATGTATTAAAGTTCCGCCAGCGTCTGGAACAAATGACCAGCCTGGCACATGATCACCTCTCCGCAGCTCAGCAAAGGCAGAAAGTGTGGTATGACCGCAAGGCCAGGGAACGCAGGTTTATGGAAGGAGACAAGGTGCTTCTCCTAGTTCCCACACGTCATGACAAGCTCCAGGCTGCATGGGAAGGACCCTATGTGGTCACTCATAAGCTTCATGATACAACCTATGTGGTAACTCCCCCTGAGGACCCATCTCACTATAACACTGTCCACATAAATATGATGAAGCCTTATCACATCAGAGAGGACATTGTTAGTGCCATATGCAGTGCACCAGTTGAAGGTACTGATGATCCTCCAATCCCCAACCTTATTGAGGAGGCCACTTCAGCCAGGGGAATAGATGCAGTTACCATAAGTGACCACCTTCACCTATCTCAACAAGACCAACTTCGTAAAATTTTACATTCCTATTCTCCCATGTTTTCGGCGAACCCAGGGCACACCCACTGGGCTGAACATAAAGTTGATACAGGAACTCAGTTACCTATACGTAGCCCTGCTTACCGAGTGGCCGAAGCAGTTCGGCCAGAGATGAAAAGTCAGATAGATGAGATGTTGGCCTTTGGGGTTATTACTCCCTCCCATAGCCCATGGGCTTCACCTGTGGTGCTGGTGCCCAAGAAAGATGGTAGTACCCGATTCTGTGTGGACTATAGACGACTTAATGATGTGACCACCACTGATGCTTACCCAATGCCCAGGGTAGATGAGCTCTTAGACCGGCTGGGAAATGCAAAATATTTGACTACCCTTGATCTCAGCCGCGGTTACTGGCAGATTCCCCTTGCCCATAGTACCCAGGAAAAGTCAGCCTTCCTCACCCCCTTTGGTTTATACCAGTTTACGGTAATGCCCTTTGGTATGAGAAACGCGCCCGCAACTTTCCAACGCCTGGTGAACAGGCTGCTGGAGGGAATGCAGGACTTTGCTCAGGCCTATCTGGATGACATAGCTGTCTTTAGCCAGACTTGGGAGGAGCATCTCCAGCACCTCCAGCGAGTGTTTGCTCAAATTCAGGATGCTGGGCTTACCCTTAAGCCAGAAAAGTGCCACTTAGCCATGGCCGAGGTACAATACTTGGGACATAGAGTTGGGGGGGGACAGCTTCGCCCTGATCCTGCTAAAGTTGAGGCAATTTGTCAGTGGCCTATACCCAAAACTCAGAAACAGGTATTAGCCTTCTTAGGAACTTCAGGTTATTATGGGAAATTTATCCCTAACTATAGTACTGTTGCCAAACCCCTGACAGATCTGACAAGTCGCCAACGTTCTCGAACCATTGTGTGGCCCCCAGAATGTGAGTCAGCCATGAACGCTCTAAAGCAAGCTCTGGCTAGTTCCCCTGTGCTGGCGGCCCCAGATTTCTCCCGGCGCTTCATTTTGCAGACTGATGCTTCCAATTTTGGCCTTGGAGCAGTACTTTCCCAAGTTAATACCTACGGTGAGGAGCACCCCGTTGCCTACCTGAGCAGGAAACTGTTACCCCGAGAGGCTGCCTATGCCACCATTGAAAAGGAGTGCCTGGCAATTGTATGGGCTTTACAGAAACTGCCGCCCTATCTGTATGGCAGAGAATTCACTGTTGTAACAGATCACAACCCCCTCAGTTGGTTACAGAGGGTCTCAGGAGACAATGGGAAACTTCTAAGATGGAGCCTCCTGCTTCAACAGTATAACTTCACCATTCAACACCGAAAGGGAAAAGAGCATCACAATGCAGATGGACTCTCACGCCAGGAGGACTATCCGACCAGCGGTGGTTCCTGAGGCCCTCCCTAATAAAGGGGAGACCCAGAGAAACCACCTGCGCCAGGGGGGAGAAGTGTGACCAAAAACCCTTATACTGGCTCCATGTTTAGCCAGTGCATGATCTAGCCAAGATGGTGGCAGCACATTGTTCTGTTTTCCCGCCGAAAGGGTTTTAAACAAAGAAGCTCCCAGAAGTCCCCTCCAGAGGAGCTGGGCAAGTCCCTCCTAGGTTAAACCCCTCCCCTAATGATGCTGCAGGGGACCCTGCCAATTGGAGCTGCTAGGGTTGGGTTAAGCAGAAGCAGGGTCAGCCTCCTAACCAATCAATCCTAGGGGGTGTTGAAAAGAGGGGAGGTACCAGCAGCAGGGTAGAAAACCCAGAGGTTGTGGGTGGAGAAGGGCTTTTTGTTCATCTGGGTGTAACCTCGCTACGGCAGGACACCCTCCCCTGCGGTTCCTTGGGATCCACCCTAGCTGCGGTGGGACACCCTCCCCTGCGGTTCCTTGGGATCCACCCTAGCTGCGGCGGGACACCCTCCCCTGCGGTTCCTTGGGATCCACCCTAGCTGCGGCGGGACACCCTCCCCTGCGGTTCCTTGGGATCCACCCTAGCTGCGGCGGGACACCCTCCCCTGCGGTTCCTTGGGATCCACCCTAGCTGCGGCGGGACACCCTCCCCTGCGGTTCCTTGGGATCCACCCTAGCTCAGGCAGGAAGATTCCCTCCAACTGGATTACCCTAACCCCTGTGGAAGGACTGTTTGCCCCTGGAACCAAGGTAGTGTGTTTCTGTGGAACTCCCCAAAAAGGAACTTTGTTTATTCCCATTGGAACTGCCTGGGGAGGCTACCCAGGTAATTGTGGGGTCTCTGGGTGGGACACCTTTGTGTATTGGGGGTTGGGCTAGGAGACCCTGCCTTTGTTCCCTGGAGACTGTGCAGAGGGGGGTTGCCCTGAAGACTCCCTGTAGGAGGATTGATGTGATTGGGACTTGTGGGCCTTCCATGCGTATTGCCCTTTCCCTGTTTATCTACATTTGGTTGTAATAAACCCCTGTGAAACAACCCCTGTGGCACGTGTGGTATTTCCCTGATTGTGCTAGCGGCTCATACGTCATACGTTGTGTGACACACGGTGAGGGCAGTGAGGGGGTTGGGGAATGCCCTGCCGGGGGATGTTGGGTAGGGGGTTCCTCACGGTGAGGGCAGTGAGGGGGTTGGAGAATGCCCTGCCGGGGGATGTTGGGTAGGGGGTTCCTCACGGTGAGGGCAGTGAGGGGGTTGGGGAATGCCCTGCCGGGGGATGTTGGGTAGGGGGTTCCTCACGGTGAGGGCAGTGAGGGGGTTGGGGAATGCCCTGCCGGGGGATGTTGGGTAGAGGGTTCCTCACGGTGAGGGCAGTGAGGGGGTTGGGGAATGCCCTGCCGGGGGATGTTGGGTAGGGGGTTCCTCACGGTGAGGGCAGTGAGGGGGTGGGGAATGCCCTGCCGGGGGATGTTGGGTAGGGGGTTCCTCACGGTGAGGGCAGTGAGGGGGTTGGGGAATGCCCTGCCGGGGGATGTTGGGTAGGGGGTTCCTCACGGTGAGGGCAGTGAGGGGGTTGGGGAATGCCCTGCCGGGGGGCCGGGTGATGTTGGGTAGGGGGTTCCTCACGGTGAGGGCAGTGAGGGGGTTGGGGAATGCCCTGCCAGGGGGTGTTGGGTAGGGGGTTCCTCAAGGTGAGGGCAGTGAGGGGGTTGGGGAATGCCCTGCCGGGGGATGTTGGGTAGGGGGTTCCTCACGGGGAGGGCAGTGAGGGGGTTGGGGAATGCCCTGCCGGGGGATGTTGGGTAGGGGGTTCCTCACGGTGAGGGCAGTGAGGGGGTTGGGGAATGCCCTGCCGGGGGATGTTGGGTAGGGGGTTCCTCACGGGGAGGGCAGTGAGGGGGTTGGGGAATGCCCTGCCGGGGGATGTTGGGTAGGGGGTTCCTCACGGTGAGGGCAGTGAGGGGGTTGGGGAATGCCCTGCCGGGGGATGTTGGGTAGGGGGTTCCTCACGGTGAGGGCAGTGAGGGGGTTGGGGAATGCCCTGCCGGGGGATGTTGGGTAGGGGGTTCCTTACGGTGAGGGCAGTGAGGGGGTTGGGGAATGCCCTGCCGGGGGATGTTGGGTAGGGGGTTCCTCACGGTGAGGGCAGTGAGGGGGTTGGGGAATGCCCTGCCGGGGGATGTTGGGTAGGGGGTTCCTCACGGTGAGGGCAGTGAGGGGGTTGGGGAATGCCCTGCCGGGGGGCCGGGGGATGTTGGGTAGGGGGTTCCTCACGGTGAGGGCAGTGAGGGGGTTGGGGAATGCCCTGCCGGGGGGTGTTGGGTAGGGGGTTCCTCACGGTGAGGTCAGTGAGGGGGTTGGGGAATGCCCTGCCAGGGGGTGTTGGGTAGGGGGTTCCTCAAGGTAAGGGCAGTGAGGGGGTTGGGGAATGCCCTGCCGGGGGATGTTGGGTAGGGGGTTCCTCACGGTGAGGGCAGTGAGGGGGTTGTGGAATGCCCTGCCGGGGGATGTTGGGTAGGGGGTTCCTCACGGTGAGGGCAGTGAGGGGGTTGGGGAATGCCCTGCCGGGGGATGTTGGGTAGGGGGTTCCTCACGGTGAGGGCAGTGAGGGGGTTGGGGAATGCCCTGCCGGGGGATGTTGGGTAGGGGGTTCCTCACGGTGAGGGCAGTGAGGGGGTTGGGGAATGCCCTGCCGGGGGATGTTGGGTAGGGGGTTCCTCACGGTGAGGGCAGTGAGGGGGTTGGGGAATGCCCTGCCGGGGGATGTTGGGTAGGGGGTTCCTCACGGGGAGGGCAGTGAGGGGGTTGGGGATGTACCCAAGGCTATTGTGATACAGTGAGTGTTTGCACACAGTACCTGCCCCCCCCCCATGACACAGACACACAGGGGCACTTACTGTACAACAGAACTTTATTAGTGCAGTAACTCCCCACCAGGCACAGGGCCCCGGGCAGCAGGTTTATATTTCCGTTCCATTCAGTCCCACGGCTCGAACATCTCGGCATGAAGGTCTCCTGTAATGGCACCAACAGGGGGTGATTTGTAATTACCCCACCCTCTTACACTGCTCAGATTGACTCACCCCATTCCCCATAGTTCCCTTCTGTCTGTGTCACAACCCCATAACCCTGAAGTGGGAGGGACTCACTCCATTCCCCATAGTTCCCTTCTGTCTGTGTCACAACCCCATAACCCTGAAGTGGGAGGGACTCACTCCATTCCCCATAGTTCCCTTCTGTCTGTGTCACAACCCCATAACCCTGAAGTGGGAGGGACTCACTCCATTCCCCATAGTTCCCTTCTGTCTGTGTCACAACCCCATAACCCTGAAGTGGGAGGGATTCACTCCATTCCCCATAGTTCCCTTCTGTCTGTGTCACAACCCCATAACCCTGAAGTGGGAGGGATTCACTCCATTTCCCATAGTTCCCTTCTGTCTGTGTCACAACCCCATAACCCTGAAGTGGGAGGGACTCACTCCATTTCCCATAGTTCCCTTCTGACTGTGTCACAGCGTGGTTGGGCAGGACTCCAAGTCCCATAATGCACCTGTGTATGTCACCCAGTAGCCAGTGCTAGATTTGTATGTGGGTGAAGGGTTCTTACCTGAAGCTACACAGCCCTTTTAGGATTCCAGGTTCTGCTGTTGGGAAGAGAAGGAGAACAGTTAGGGGCATTTTCATTGGAACACGTAAGCCCAGCCCACATCAGCCACTGGTTCTGCCTTTCTACATGGCAGATAATTCACTAGTAGGTGTAGCAGAGCAATAGGAACCCAACAGGCCCAACAGTCGTGAATCGGATTCTGTGCAATTGAACCATTAATTAATTCATAATAATTGCAGTGAGGAGTTAAACTCCCTTTGGAATGGATAGAAGAATGGCCCAAATGGCACCCGAACCCGGAAAGACTTGGAAGAAAAGGGAAAACTCCCATTGGAATGGATAGAAGAATGGCCCAAATGGCACCCGAACCCCGAAAGACTTGGAAGAAAAGGGAAAACTCCCATTGGAATGGATAGAAGAATGGCCCAAATGGCACCCGAACCCCGAAAGACTTGGAAGGAAAGGGAAAACTCCCATTGGAATGGATAGAAGAATGGCCCAAATGGCACCCGAACCCTGAAAGACTTGGAAGAAAAGGGAAAACTCCCATTAGAATGGATAGAAGAATGGCCCAAATGGCACCCGAACCCTGAAAGACTTGGAAGGAAAGGGAAAACTCCCATTGGAATGGATAGAAGAATGGCCCAAATGGCACCCGAACCCCGAAAGACTTGGAAGAAAAGGGAAAACTCCCATTGGAATGGATAGAAGAATGGCCCAAATGGCACCCGAACCCTGAAAGACTTGGAAGAAAAGGGAAAACTCCCATTGGAATGGATAGAAGAATGGCCCAAATGGCACCCGAACCCTGAAAGACTTGGAAAGAAAGGGAAAACTCCCATTGGAACGGATAGAAGAATGGCCCAAATGGCACCCGAACCCTGAAAGTCTTGGAAGGAAAGGGAAAACTCCCATTGGAACGGATAGAAGAATGGCCCAAATGGCACCCGAACCCTGAAAGACTTGGAAGGAAAGGGAAAACTCCCATTGGAACGGATAGAAGAATGGCCCAAATGGCACCCGAACCCTGAAAGACTTGGAAGAAAAGGGAAAACTCCCATTGGAACGGATAGAAGAATGGCCCAAATTGCACCCGAACCCTGAAAGACTTGGAAAGAAAGGGAAAACTCCCATTGGAACGGATAGAAGAATGGCCCAAATGGCACCCGAACCCTGAAAGTCTTGGAAGGAAAGGGAAAACTCCCATTGGAACGGATAGAAGAATGGCCCAAATGGCACCCGAACCCTGAAAGACTTGGAAGGAAAGGGAAAACTCCCATTGGAATGGATAGAAGAATGGCCCAAATGGCACCCGAACCCTGAAAGACTTGGAAGGAAAGGGAAAACTCCCATTAGGATGGATAGAAGAATGGCCCAAATGGCACCCGAACCCTGAAAGACTTGGAAGGAAAGGGAAAACTCCCATTGGAACGGATAGAAGAATGGCCCAAATGGCACCCGAACCCCGAAAGACTTGGAAGGAAAGGGAAAACTCCCATTCGAACGGATAGAAGAATGTCCCAAATGGCACCCGAACCCTGAAAGACTTGGAAGGAAAGGGAAAACTCCCATTAGAATGGATAGAAGAATGGCCCAAATGGCACCCGAACCCCGAAAGACTTGGAAGGAAAGGGAAAACTCCCATTAGAATGGATAGAAGAATGGCCCAAATGGCACCAGAACCCCAAAAGATTTGGAAGGAAAGGGAAAACTCCCATTAGAATGGATAGAACAAATGGCCCAAATAGCACCCGAACCCCGAAAGATTGGAAGGAAAGGGAAAACTCCCATTAGAATGGATAGAACAAATGGCCCAAATGGCACCCGAACCCTGAAAGATTTGGAAGGAAAGGGAAAACTCCCATTAGAATGGATAGAACAAATGGCCCAAATGGCACCCGAACCCTGAAAGACTTGGAAGGAAAGGGAAAACTCCCATTCGAACGGATAGAAGAATGTCCCAAATGGCACCCGAACCCTGAAAGACTTGGAAGGAAAGGGAAAACTCCCATTAGAATGGATAGAAGAATGGCCCAAATGGCACCCGAACCCTGAAAGACTGGGAAGGAAAGGGAAAACTCCCATTAGAATGGATAGAAGAATGGCCCAAATGGCACCCGAACCCCAAAAGATTTGGAAGGAAAGGAAAAACTCCCATTAGAATGGATAGAATAAATGGCCCAAATGGCACCCGAACCCCGAAAGATTGGAAGGAAAGGGAAAACTCCCATTAGAATGGATAGAAGAATGGCCCAAATGGCACCCGAACCCTGAAAGACTTGGAAGGAAAGGGAAAACTCCCATTAGAATGGATAGAAGAATGGCTCAAATGGCACCCGAACCCCGAAAGTCTTGGAAGGAAAGGGAAAACTCCCACTGGAATGGATAGAAGAATGGCCCAAATGGCACCCGAACCCCGAAAGACTTGGAAGGAAAGGGAAAACTCCCACTGGAATGGATAGAAGAATGGCCCAAATGGCACCCGAACCCCAAAAGATTTGGAAGGAAAGGGAAAACTCCCATTGGAATGGATAGAAGAATGGCCCAAATGGCACCCGAACCCTGAAAGACTTGGAAGGAAAGGGAAAACTCCCATTGGAATGGATAGAAGAATGGCCCAAATGGCACCCAAACCCTGAAAGACTTGGAAGGAAAGGGAAAACTCCCATTAGAATGGATAGAAGAATGGCCCAAATGGCACCCGAACCCTGAAAGACTTGGAAGGAAAGGGAAAACTCCCATTGGAATGGATAGAAGAATGGCCCAAATGGCACCCGAACCCCGAAAGACTTGGAATAAAAGGGAAAACTCCCATTAGAATGGATATAAGAATGGCCCAAATGGCACCCGAACCCCGAAAGACTTGGAAGGAAAGGGAAAACTCCCATTAGAATGGATAGAAGAATGGCCCAAATGGCACCCGAACCCTGAAAGACTTGGAAGGAAAGGGAAAACTCCCATCGGAACGGATAGAAGAATGGCCCAAATGGCAACCGAACCCTGAAAGACTTGGAAGAAAAGGGAAAACTCCCATTGGAACGGATAGAAGAATGGCCCAAATGGCACCCGAACCCCGAAAGACTTGGAAGAAAAGGGAAGACTCCCATTGGAACGGATAGAAGAATGGCCCAAATGGCACCCGAACCCCGAAAGACTTGGAAGAAAAGGGAAAACTCCCATTGGAACGGATAGAAGAATGGCCCAAATGGCACCCGAACCCCGAAAGACTTGGAAGAAAAGGGAAAACTCCCATTAGAATGGATAGAAGAATGGCCCAAATGGCACCCGAACCCTGAAAGACTTGGAAGAAAAGGGAAAACTCCCATTAGAATGGATAGAAGAATGGCCCAAATGGCACCCGAACCCTGAAAGACTTGGAAGGAAAGGGAAAACTCCCATTGGAATGGATAGAAGAATGGCCCAAATGGCACCCGAACCCCCGAAAGACTTGGAAGGAAAGGGAAAACTCCCATTGGAATGGATAGAAGAATGGCCCAAATGGCACCCGAACCCTGAAAGACTTGGAAGAAAAGGGAAAACTCCCATTAGAATGGATAGAAGAATGGCCCAAATGGCACCCGAACCCTGAAAGACTTGGAAGGAAAGGGAAAACTCCCATTGGAATGGATAGAAGAATGGCCCAAATGGCACCCGAACCCCAAAAGATTTGGAAGGAAAGGGAAAACTCCCATTAGAATGGATAGAACAAATGGCCCAAATGGCACCCGAACCCCGAAAGATTGGAAGGAAAGGGAAAACTCCCATTAGAATGGATAGAAGAATGGCCCAAATGGCACCCGAACCCCTAAAGACTTGGAAGAAAAGGGAAAACTCTCATTAGAATGGATAGAAGAATGGCCCAAATGGCACCCGAACCCCAAAAGACTTGGAAGGAAAGGGAAAACTCCCACTGGAATGGATAGACGAATGGCCCAAATGGCACCCGAACCCCGAAAGACTTGGAAGGAAAGGGAAAACTCCCATTGGAATGGATAGAAGAATGGCCCAAATGGCACCCGAACCCCAAAAGATTTGGAAGGAAAGGGAAAACTCCCATTGGAATGGATAGAAGAATGGCCCAAATGGCACCCGAACCCTGAAAGACTTGGAAGGAAAGGGAAAACTCCCATTGGAATGGATAGAAGAATGGCCCAAATGGCACCCGAACCCCGAAAGACTTGGAAGGAAAGGGAAAACTCCCATTAGAATGGATAGAAGAATGGCCCAAATGGCACCCGAACCCCGAAAGACTTGGAAGGAAAGGGAAAACTCCCATCGGAACGGATAGAAGAATGGCCCAAATGGCACCCGAACCCTGAAAGACTTGGAAGAAAAGGGAAAACTCCCATCGGAACGGATAGAAGAATGGCCCAAATGGCACCCGAACCCCGAAAGACTTGGAAGGAAAGGGAAAACTCCCATCGGAACGGATAGAAGAATGGCCCAAATGGCACCCGAACCCCAAAAGATTTGGAAGGAAAGGGAAAACTCCCATTAGAATGGATAGAAGAATGGCCCAAATGGCACCCGAACCCCAAAAGATTTGGAAGGAAAGGGAAAACTCCCATTAGAATGGATAGAACAAATGGCCCAAATAGCACCCGAACCCCGAAAGATTGGAAGGAAAGGGAAAACTCCCATTGGAATGGATAGAAGAATGGCCCAAATGGCACCCGAACCCCGAAAGACTTGGAAGGAAAGGGAAAACTCCCATTGGAATGGATAGAAGAATGGCCCAAATGGCACCCGAACCCTGAAAGACTTGGAAGGAAAGGGAAAACTCCCATTGGAATGGATAGAAGAATGGCCCAAATGGCACCCGAACCCCGAAAGACTTGGAAGGAAAGGGAAAACTCCCACTGGAATGGATAGAAGAATGGCCCAAATGGCACCCGAACCCCGAAAGACTTGGAAGGAAAGGGAAAACTCCCATTGGAATGGATAGAAGAATGGCCCAAATGGCACCCGAACCCTGAAAGACTTGGAAGGAAAGGGAAAACTCGCATTAGAATGGATAGAAGAATGGCCCAAATGGCACCCGAACCCTGAAAGACTTGGAAGGAAAGGGAAAACTCCCATTGGAATGGATAGAAGAATGGCCCAAATGGCACCCGAACCCTGAAAGACTTGGAAGAAAAGGGAAAACTCCCATTAGAATGGATAGAAGAATGGCCCAAATGGCACCCGAACCCCGAAAGACTTGGAAGAAAAGGGAAAACTCCCATTAGAATGGATAGAAGAATGTCCCAAATGGCACCCGAACCCCGAAAGACTTGGAAGGAAAGGGAAAACTCCCATCGGAATGGATAGAAGAATGGCCCAAATGGCACCCGAACCCTGAAAGACTTGGAAGAAAAGGGAAAACTCCCATTAGAATGGATAGAAGAATGGCCCAAATGGCACCCGAACCCCGAAAGACTTGGAAGAAAAGGGAAAACTCCCATTGGAATGGATAGAAGAATGGCCCAAATGGCACCCGAACCCCGAAAGACTTGGAAGAAAAGGGAAAACTCCCATTGGAATAGATAGAAGAATGGCCCAAATGGCACCCGAACCCTGAAAGACTTGGAAGAAAAGGGAAAACTCCCATTAGAATGGATAGAAGAATGGCCCAAATGGCACCCGAACCCCGAAAGACTTGGAAGAAAAGGGAAAACTCCCATTAGAATGGATAGAAGAATGGCCCAAATGGCACCCTATAGAAGAATGGCCCAAATGGCACCCGAACCCCGAAAGACTTGGAAGGAAAGGGAAAACTCCCATTAGAATGGATAGAAGAATGGCCCAAATGGCACCCGAACCCCGAAAGACTTGGAAGGAAAGGGAAAACTCCCATCGGAATGGATAGAAGAATGGCCCAAATGGCACCCGAACCCTGAAAGACTTGGAAGGAAAGGGAAAACTCCCATCGGAATGGATAGAAGAATGGCCCAAATGGCACCCGAACCCTGAAAGACTTGGAAGGAAAGGGAAAACTCCCATTGGAACGGATAGAAGAATGGCCCAAATGGCACCCGAACCCTGAAAGACTTGGAAGGAAAGGGAAAACTCCCATTGGAACGGATAGAAGAATGGCCCAAATGGCACCCGAACCCTGAAAGACTTGGAAGGAAAGGGAAAACTCCCATTGGAACAGATAGAAGAATGGCCCAAATGGCACCCGAACCCTGAAAGACTTGGAAGAAAAGAGAAAACTCCCATTAGGATGGATAGAAGAATGGCCCAAATGGCACCCGAACCCTGAAAGACTTGGAAGGAAAGGGAAAACTCCCATCGGAACGGATAGAAGAATGGCCCAAATGGCACCCGAACCCCGAAAGACTTGGAAGGAAAGGGAAAACTCCCATTAGAATGGATAGAAGAATGGCCCAAATGGCACCCGAACCCCAAAAGATTTGGAAGGAAAGGGAAAACTCCCATTAGAATGGATAGAACAAATGGCCCAAATAGCACCCGAACCCCGAAAGATTGGAAGGAAAGGGAAAACTCCCATTGGAATGGATAGAAGAATGGCCCAAATGGCACCCGAACCCCGAAAGACTTGGAAGGAAAGGGAAAACTCCCATTGGAATGGATAGAAGAATGGCCCAAATGGCACCCGAACCCTGAAAGACTTGGAAGGAAAGGGAAAACTCCCATTGGAATGGATAGAAGAATGGCCCAAATGGCACCCGAACCCCGAAAGACTTGGAAGGAAAGGGAAAACTCCCATTGGAATGGATAGAAGAATGGCCCAAATGGCACCCGAACCCTGAAAGACTTGGAAGGAAAGGGAAAACTCCCATTGGAACAGATAGAAGAATGGCCCAAATGGCACCCGAACCCTGAAAGACTTGGAAGAAAAGAGAAAACTCCCATTAGGATGGATAGAAGAATGGCCCAAATGGCACCCGAACCCTGAAAGACTTGGAAGGAAAGGGAAAACTCCCATCGGAACGGATAGAAGAATGGCCCAAATGGCACCCGAACCCCGAAAGACTTGGAAGGAAAGGGAAAACTCCCATTAGAATGGATAGAAGAATGGCCCAAATGGCACCCGAACCCCAAAAGATTTGGAAGGAAAGGGAAAACTCCCATTAGAATGGATAGAACAAATGGCCCAAATA
This sequence comes from Xenopus tropicalis, assembly GCF_000004195.4. Classification (NCBI taxonomy): domain Eukaryota; kingdom Metazoa; phylum Chordata; class Amphibia; order Anura; family Pipidae; genus Xenopus; species Xenopus tropicalis. The sequence goes on along the minus strand of NC_030682.2, from coordinate 154,193,309 downwards.
GCACCCGAACCCCGAAAGATTGGAAGGAAAGGGAAAACTCCCATTGGAATGGATAGAAGAATGGCCCAAATGGCACCCGAACCCCGAAAGACTTGGAAGGAAAGGGAAAACTCCCATTGGAATGGATAGAAGAATGGCCCAAATGGCACCCGAACCCTGAAAGACTTGGAAGGAAAGGGAAAACTCCCACTGGAATGGATAGAAGAATGGCCCAAATGGCACCCGAACCCCGAAAGACTTGGAAGGAAAGGGAAAACTCCCATTGGAATGGATAGAAGAATGGCCCAAATGGCACCCGAACCCTGAAAGACTTGGAAGGAAAGGGAAAACTCCCATTAGAATGGATAGAAGAATGGCCCAAATGGCACCCGAACCCTGAAAGACTTGGAAGGAAAGGGAAAACTCCCATTGGAATGGATAGAAGAATGGCCCAAATGGCACCCGAACCCTGAAAGACTTGGAAGAAAAGGGAAAACTCCCATTAGAATGGATAGAAGAATGGCCCAAATGGCACCCGAACCCCGAAAGACTTGGAAGGAAAGGGAAAACTCCCATTAGAATGGATAGAAGAATGTCCCAAATGGCACCCGAACCCCGAAAGACTTGGAAGGAAAGGGAAAACTCCCATCGGAACGGATAGAAGAATGGCCCAAATGGCACCCGAACCCTGAAAGACTTGGAAGAAAAGGGAAAACTCCCATTAGAATGGATAGAAGAATGGCCCAAATGGCACCCGAACCCCGAAAGACTTGGAAGAAAAGGGAAAACTCCCATTGGAATGGATAGAAGAATGGCCCAAATGGCACCCGAACCCCGAAAGACTTGGAAGAAAAGGGAAAACTCCCATTGGAATAGATAGAAGAATGGCCCAAATGGCACCCGAACCCTGAAAGACTTGGAAGAAAAGGGAAAACTCCCATTAGAATGGATAGAAGAATGGCCCAAATGGCACCCGAACCCCGAAAGACTTGGAAGAAAAGGGAAAACTCCCATTAGAATGGATAGAAGAATGGCCCAAATGGCACCCGAACCCCGAAAGACTTGGAAGAAAAGGGAAAACTCCCATTAGAATGGATAGAAGAATGGCCCAAATGGCACCCTATAGAAGAATGGCCCAAATGGCACCCGAACCCCGAAAGACTTGGAAGGAAAGGGAAAACTCCCATTAGAATGGATAGAAGAATGGCCCAAATGGCACCCGAACCCCGAAAGACTTGGAAGGAAAGGGAAAACTCCCATCGGAATGGATAGAAGAATGGCCCAAATGGCACCCGAACCCTGAAAGACTTGGAAGAAAAGGGAAAACTCCCATCGGAATGGATAGAAGAATGGCCCAAATGGCACCCGAACCCTGAAAGACTTGGAAGAAAAGGGAAAACTCCCATCGGAACGGATAGAAGAATGGCCCAAATGGCACCCGAACCCTGAAAGACTTGGAAGAAAAGGGAAAACTCCCATTGGAACGGATAGAAGAATGGCCCAAATGGCACCCGAACCCTGAAAGACTTGGAAGGAAAGGGAAAACTCCCATCGGAATGGATAGAAGAATGGCCCAAATGGCACCCGAACCCTGAAAGACTTGGAAGGAAAGGGAAAACTCCCATCAGAATGGATAGAAGAATGGCCCAAATGGCACCCGAACCCTGAAAGACTTGGAAGAAAAGGGAAAACTCCCATCAGAATGGATAGAAGAATGGCCCAAATGGCACCCGAACCCTGAAAGACTTGGAAGAAAAGGGAAAACTCCCATTGGAACGGATAGAAGAATGGCCCAAATGGCACCCGAACCCTGAAAGATTTGGAAGAAAAGGGAAAACTCCCATCGGATTGGATAGAACAATGGCCCAAATGGCAAAGTCTCGGCCAATGATCAGCTCCAGGGAGAAGGAGTAACGTTACCCGTCAGTACTGTTACAATCAGAAGGCGCCTACAGTCATAGTCATCTCAGGCTACACAATAAAACACAAAAGATAACGGGGGCCTTTCATTTCCCAGGAGCATGTGAGTACTGGGGGGTGGGGGAGGCTTTCATTTCCCAGGAACATGTGAGTACTGGGGGGGTGGGGGGGAGGCTTTCATTTCCCAGGAACATGTGAGTACTGGGGGGGGGGGGGGGGGGGGCTTTCATTTCTCAGGAACATGTGAGTACTGGGGGGTGGGGGGAGGCTTTCATTTCCCAGGAACATGTGAGTACTGGGGGGGGGGGGGGGCTTTCATTTCTCAGGAACATGTGAGTACTGGGGGGGGGCTTTCATTTCCCAGGAACATGTGAGTACTGGGGGGGGGCTTTAATTTCCCAGGAACATGTGAGTACTGGGGGGGGGGGCTTTAATTTCCCAGGAGCATGTGAGTACTGGGGGGGGGGGGGCTTTAATTTCCCAGGAGCATGTGAGTACTGGGGGGGTTTAGTGAAGCCGCATTTAGTTGTATGGGATTAAACCCAATGGGAAAACTGTCTGTGCAACAATGTGGGGCCCTTGTAACTGTGCTGAACGTAACTGCTCAGTACTGATTACTGGTAGCACCTAATTGGTTGGATTAGCTCGTTACGCCTTGAACTTCATAGGTAGGTGTGTCCATGAGAAAAGGGATTTAAGGTGACCAATTGCAAGTTGTGCTTCTGTCTGACTCTCCCCTGAAGAGGGACAGCAGGGGATCCCCGCAGCAACTCTTAAAAGATCAGAAAGCAAAGACTGTTCAGTATCAGGGTTTAGGGAAGGCTACGAACAGCTCAGGTCCCAGGGGTTTAAACTGTCAGTTCCAACTGTAAGGAACGTAATGAGGAAATGGGAGGCCACAGGCACAGTTGCTGTAAAACCCGGGTCTGGCCGGCAAGGAACATCCCGGAGCGGCATATGGGGGGGATTGTGAGATTGGGAAGGAGGAGCCAGAAGGACTAATCGCAGCCTTACCCTTGGGCTCCTGGGAAATGCTGAGTGCAGTCCCGCTTGGGAAGGGAAAGTCCTGCAAGAGAAACAGGGACCTTACAGTGAGGGGGCAATTACACACAGGTGGGCAAATAACCAATTGCAGAGGTAGGAGATAGGGTTTGTGTCACACACTCATAGACTCACTCACACACAGACCCACACACATTCACTCACACACAGACTCACACTTACACACACACTCACACAGACTCACACTCACTCCCACACAGACTCACACACACAGACTAACACCCACACAGACTAACACCCACACAGACTCACACACACACAGACTCACACCCACACAGACTCACACACACACAGACTAACACCCACACAGACTCACTCACTCACACACTCACACCCACACAGACTAACACTCACTCACACACACAGACTCACACCCACACACACACAGACTAACACTCATTCACACAAACACACACACACACACACACACACACAGACTAACACTCACTCACACACAGACTAACACTCACTCACACACACACTTACACACAGACTAACACTCACTCACACACACACTTACACACAGACTAACACTCACTCACACACACAGACTCACACCCACACAGACTCACTCACAGACTCACACCCACACAGACTAACACACACTCTCACACACACACACTCACACACAGACTAACACTCACTCTCACACACACACACTCACACACAGACTAACACTCACTCACACACACTTACACACAGACTAACACTCACACACACACAGACTCACTTACACACAGACTAACACACACTCACACAGACTCACTTACACACAGACTAACACTCATTCACACACACACACACACACACACACACACACACACAGACTAACACTCACTCACATACAGACTAACACTCACAAACACACTTACACACAGACTAACACTCACACACAGACTAACACTCACTCATACACAGACTAACACTCACTCACACACACACTTACACACAGACTAACACTCACTCACACACAGACTAACACTCACTCACACACAGACTAACAAGGAAATTAGAGGGAAGATTTGAGGGAATAAGTGCGGTGCCCGGCTGGTTCAGCCCAACAGTAGAAGTGGGCCGGGAGGCAGGGCTAAGGCTCAGCACCAGAATAGCCCAGAATGGGGGGGCGTGGCTACCAGCCTATGTGAGCAGACGTGAGTTGAGTGAGCTACGCTCCGGAGGTCCCTTGAGACAACAAAAAAAAGCTAAAAAAATCTGCCAACACGGACTCTACCGACTCCAACCAGCAACCTTTACCACAAAGATGCCTAATGGGGCTAAACAAAGCTCAAAGCGTGCCGCCGATGCCGCAGCCAAACTAGAACACTACGCTCGGGAAGGGAAACAAGATGGCGCCGAGGCACCACTCGACACCCCCACTACCTCGAGCAGGCCCGCTGCTACTCCCCGACCGTACCTACAATGATGGACTTACTTGCGGAAATGAAAAACACCCGGGAGGCATGCACGGGGCTAATAACAACCAAGGTAGATGAAATTAAAATGGAACTTTCTATCTTCCGGCGCGATGTCCAGAAAATGAGAGAAAGAGCCGCGGCGGTGGAACAGCGAGTGAGACGCAAACAGACCTCTCCCGAACCAAATAATAGAACTGCAAGTAGCGGTGCAATCCTGGCAAAGCCAGTCAGCCGACTGGGAGAACAGGCGCAATAATATCAGGCTGCTGGGCTTCCCGGAGCGCGCGGAGTCCCCTGAAACCTTTGTTCAGCGCTGGCTGCTAGACATGTTTGGGGCAGATACACTCACACCCACCTTCTCTGTGCAACGCGCTCACCGCATCCCGATGCATTCCCCCCCCGCCCGGCGCCCCAGCCCTGATTGCCCGGCTGCTAAACGCAAGAGATCGGGATAAAATTCTCTCCGCACAAAAAAGCAACTTCCATTTGAAAACGCCAACATAGCCATCTACCCAGACTACTCGCTGGAGGTACAAAAGCAGCGCTTCAAATTCAGTGAGATAAAGAAGCAGCTAAAGTTGATTACGCCATGCTTTCCCCGCCAAAGCTACGAATCTCCATGGATGGGAAAGTAAACTTTTTTACTAACCCACAAGAGGCCAACGCGTGGCTGGAGAGTCAAAATCTACCGGGCGCGCCAAGAGGTGACCAAGCTTAAACCAACTACAAGTCAAGCCTAGCTAACGCGCTTCATTGGGGAAAGGCACCGTAGGGACCCCAGTTGGACTACCTGCAACAGTGCTGCACAGGCCTATAAGGCCCAGCTGGTCGTGAACTATCCACCCCCCACGCGTCTCCTACAGGCGCCATTTAAGTACACAACGTTACGGTATTATTGCAGTTAATGGGTTAATTCTGCCTGCAGTTCCAGCGAAAGCAGAAAGGGAGGGTAAAGAAAGGTGCTACGAGAATGTTCCACTGTACGAAATGCTCAGCCTAACTAACTGTCTGGCATGTGGGGTTGGAAATAGTTGTGTTGCGTACAAACCCCCACGGACTGTTCTGCCACTTTGGCTTCTTCTTCCTCTTCTTCCGCTTCTTCTTCTTCTTCCGCTTCTTCTTCTGCTTCTTCTTCCGCTTCTTCTTCCTATTCTTCTTCCGCTTCTTCTTCCTATTCTTCTTCCGCTTCTTCTTCTTCTTCTTCCACTTCTTCTTCTTCCACTTCTTCTTCTTCTTCCACTTCTTCTTCTTCTTCTACTTCTTCTTCCACTTCTTCTTCCTCTTCTTCTTCTTCTTCCACTTCTTCTTCCGCTTCTTCTTCCACTTCTTCTTCTTCCGCTTCTTCTTCCTCTTCTTCTTCTGCTTCTTCTTCCTCTTCTTCTTCCGCTTCTTCTTCCTCTTCTTCCTCTTCTTCCGCTTCTTCTTCCGCTTCTTCTTCCACTTCTTCTTCCGCTTCTTCTTCCGCTTCTACTTCCGCTTCTTCTTCCTCTTCTTCTTCCGCTTCTTCTTCCGCTTCTTCTTCTTAGCGCCCCCCATTTTCTAAACGCTACTCCTCCTACAGGTTTAGGGGTACAATACCCAAACTCCCCACACATCTTCGCCCTATAGCGGAGCAGCTTGCTTGTACTTTTCTAAGGGATCCGGCCCCCCGTCTTTTTGTGGTGCCGCTCCAAACCCCCCAATTCTCCCATTGACTTTGACAGGGAAGATTTTCAAACACTGCCACACTTACAGCTTTGAAGCTACAGCCCCCAAACTTGAATAACATAATCGTGGAATGAAGCAGCAACATTTGTTGGATGACCCCAAAGTGGGAGGGGCCAAAAACAGCCAATCAAATTTTAATCATTGACTTTAATGGGGAAATTGAAACTGCTGCCAAACTTACAGCTTTGAGGCCACACCCCCAAACTTGAATCACACGGTCACCTATTGATTTTTATTGGTTTGTTGCCAGGCTTCCCAAACTTTGCATAGTCAGACACTGGGTGACTACGCATGTAAGGTTTTTTGTATTTTTGTCAATCAGATTTTACCTATTGACTCTAAATGGGGAAATTCAACCTGCTGCCATTCTCACAGTAATAACACCAGGGTCCCCAAACTTTTCACAGTTGGTCACTAGAGGACTACAGTTTTAGTTTTGAAAAAGTGGGTGGGGCCACCAACAGCCAATCAGATTTCACCTATTGAATTTTATTGGTTTGATGCCAGAGTTCGCAAACTTTGCACAGTCAGTCATTGGGTGACTTTGTACTCAAGGTTAGAAAAAGTGGGCCGCCAAAAGCCAATCACATTTCTTTCATTGTTTTCAGTGGGAAAATTGTAACTGCTGCCATTCTCACATATTTAATGTCAGGGTCCCCAAACTTTGCACAGTTTGTCACTAGGTGACTATGTTCCAAGTTTAGAAAAGTGGGTGGGGCCAACAACAACCAATTAGATATCACCTATAGACTTCATATGTTTAAATTTAAACTGCAGCCATTCTTTAAATATTAATACTAAGGTCTCCAAACTTTGCAGAGCTAGTCACCTGGTAACTGCAGTTCAGAGTTAGAAAAAGTGGGTGGAGCCAACAGCAGCCAATCAGATTTTACCTATTGATTTTCAATGGGAAATTCAACCTGCTGCCATTCTCACAGTATTAACACCAGGGTCACTAGGGAACTGCATTTTTAGGTTTTAAAAAGTGGGTGGAGCCACCAACAGCCAATCAGACTTCACCTATTGAATTTTTTTGGTTTATATTTAAAATGTTGCTTTGCTCACACTATTTATGTCAAGGTTCCCAAACAAGTGGGAGGAGCCACCAACAGCCAATCCATTTCCACCCATTAGATTTCATTGGTTCATATTTAAACTGATGCCATTATTTAAATATTAATTCCAGGGTTGTTAAAGTTTCCAGAGTTAGCCACTGGGTATTTGCATTTCAAAGTTAGAAAAAGTGGGTGGAGCCACCAACAGCCAATAACATTTCACCTATTTACTTTCAATGGTGAAGTGTAAAATGCTGTCAGCCTCACAATGAATGCTTGAGTCCCCAAAATTTGCAAAGTTGGTCACTGGGGGACTTCGGTTCAAAAATAGGAAAAGTGGGTTGGGCCACTAACAGCCAATCAGATTTCATCCATTGAATTTTATTGGTTTAAATTTAAAATGCTGCCATTCTCACACTATTTATGCCAGGGTGCCACTGTTTGTCACTGGGTGACTTCCACTCAAGGTTAGAAAAAGTGGGCAGAACCACCAACCACCAATCACAATTCACCTATTGACTTTTATTGGTTTAAATTTTAATTGCTGCCGTTCCTTAACTATTAATCCCGGGCCCCTAAACTTCGCAGAGTTAGTCACTGGGTAACTGCAGTTCCAGGTTAGAAAAAGGGGGTGGAGCCACCAACCGCCGATCAGATGTCGTTGACTTTCAGTGGGGAAATTTAAGTTGCTGCCATGCAGACACTATTAAAACCAGGGTCCCCAAACTTTGCACAGTGGTTTTTACTGTATAACTGGGGTCCAAGCTTAGAGAAAGTGGGCGGGGCCCATTCAGTGACTTCATGTTTTTCAACCCAACATGAAGTTTGTTCTCAAACTTCCCTTTCTAGTTACTTTATGTTGTTTGCACTCAGGCGAGAAAATTTGATAAGGCTCTACAATAATTGTGTGGTAAATGCTATATATGTTACACGTAATTACTACTACAGGATAATACAATGGGTCTCTCACTGCTAAGTTGGAATGTAAGAGGCTTGAATGACCCGATAAAACGTAAACTAGTGGTAGATTATGCTAGGAAACAGCAAGCTATATATAACATTCCTTCAAGAAACACATCTTATAGGCACTAAGCAAACTACTATAAATAAACCATGGGGGGGTTGGCGCTATCACGCAGGGGCGGGCCAAGCTGTCTGGGCGCCCTAGGCAACCCGATCGGCCACCTGGCCCGCCCCGCCCCCTCCGTTGGCGTGCATGCGCAGTTCAGGGGGGGGTGCGATGCCGTGGGTCATTGCCCCCGCCGCTTGTCATTAGCGGCGGGGGCAATGGCAAAGTAGGGGAACTAGTGGTAGGCAGCAGAGGCTTCTGCCTGGCACCCCCTAATCATTGCGCCCTAGGCAGCTGCCTCTTCTGCCTACCCCTAGTTCCGGCCCTGCTATCACGCAGCCTACTCAACCTACTCAGCAGGGGTTTCTATCCTGATTAAAAAAAGCCTTCACTTCCAACCTATTACGGTTAAAACAGACCCCCGAGGTAGATATATATTTATACATGCCCGCGTAAATGCATCAAACTATGTGCTCGCAAATGTGTATATCCCCCCGCCATATTCAGATGATTGTATTCAGCAATTGCTAGCCTTTATAAGCTCCCGACCCCAGGCCCAGGTCATTTGTGCGGGTGACTTCAATACAGTACTTAATCCCAATGTAGACAGGCTAAGCAAGTGATCCCCACAACCCCCCTATACCGCCACCAATCTTCTCAATCTAACTACCACAATGGGCCTAACAGAGGGCTGGAGATACACTCACCCTACGGCTCTTCAATACTCCTGTTTCTCTACCTCTCATATGTCTCTATCCCGCATAGATATGGTTTTCTCTCCCAAAGTTTGCTAGTAGGCTTAAAAGAGTGTAAATACTTGCCCCGCGGAATATCAGATCATACTCTGCTAATAATAACCTGGGAAACCTATGGAGGGTGCCAAAATAAGAGATGGGCTCTCAACCCAGTATGGCTAGGTATAATTGACAAAGATGAATCCATATCAGCAGACATACTTGAATTCTTCCAAATGAACCAGGACTCGGCTAGTCATATAATAGTCTGGGATACGTTTAAAGCCTACATAAGGGGTGTGTTACATAGAGAAATCCCTGCAGTCAAACGAGAAACAACACGAATAGAGGAGGAATTGGCACAAAGGGTTGAAACCTGTGAAATAGAGGCAATAAGTAACCCCACACCCCAAAATCTACAAAACTTACAATCTGCTCAAACTAATTACACCACCCACGTAGCGCAAAAGGCCAAACGTAAACTGTTATTTACAAATGCTTCTTATTTTGAGCAGGAAAGCTACTGGCCTATATCTCCAAAACACACTGCTCCCCCCCTGTCATAACTGAATTGATTGACCAACAAGGTCTAACGCACACCCACCCCACAGAAATAGCAACCCTACTGTTCAGATACTATGCAAGCATCTACAGCTCCCAACCCTCAACTACACCGATAGAAGCTCCTTCCTGTTACCCCTAACTTACCACGGTTAACGGAAGAACAAAAAATAAGTCTGGAGGCGGACCTTACCCTAACTGAACTCATTGAGGCTATAGATGGGTTTCCCACAAGAAAGGCGGCCGGTCCTGATGGATTGCCTGTAGAAATTTACAAGAGGTTTAAAGAGGTAATTGCCCCACACCTACTCCAAATGTTCAACTATGCTATAACATCTGGCTCTCTCCCACAATCCCTATATGAGGCCTCTATAGTCCTACTAAGTAAACCAGGTAAAGACCCCGCACAGCCGGACGCCTATCGCCCAATCTCCCTCCTCACAACAGATATTAAAATTTTAGCAAAAATTTTAGCATAGAGAATAGCTAAGGCCCTGCCACTAATCATATCAGAGGATCAAACTGGTTTTATGGCCAATAAAGCAGCTACTAAACACGATAACTGTGGGCAACGGGCAGTGGCAGGATTAGACATTACTAAAGCCTTTGACACAGTCGAATGGGAATATCTATGGAACACCCTACAATGCTTTAATTTTGGGCCTTCCCTCAGTAAATGGATTAAGCTGCTCTACCACTCACCCAAAGCAGCTATAGTGGTCAATGGCTCAAGCACTGACTACTTTCCTTTACAAAGAGGCACAAGGCAAGGGTGCCCTCTGTCCCCCCTTTTGTTTGCTATAGCCATGGAGCCATTTGCACAAGCAATCAGACAAGCTACTGAATTTACAGGATGGAAAATTGGCAATAGAGAGGAACGCATACAATTGTATGCTGATGACACGCTAATTTATTTGGGCGACCTAGGACCCTCCATAACAACACTGACCAATATAACCTCCAGATTTGCCCAAATCTCTGGTCTGGTCACTAGTTTAGCCAAGTCAGTTATCCTACCGGTTGACCCACAGCACCTGCCAGGTAACCAGTCAAATATGCCCTTTCCCATTGTTCAACAATTCACTTACCTAGGGGTTGTAATTAAGCTCCCTTTATCTGATTACTATAGTTTGAACATACTTCCTGTGAAAAACTATATACAAAAGAAAATTAAAGCCTGGGAATCACTACTAATTGGCCCAATGGGCAGAATACATTTGATTAAAACGATTCTTCTGCCTAAACTAACATATGCCCTCATACAAACCCCATGTGCCATTAAAAAAGGTTCTTCACTGCCCTGGACTCAACATTTAGACAACTAATATGGGCCGGCACCCGCCACCGATTAAGCTTAGATACCTTGATCAAGAGCAAATCTCGTGGGGGAGCAGCATTCCCAAATATATTTTTATACTACATAGCTGCTCAATTGAGCCATATAGCATCCTGGGTAGAAGATACAAATCACCAATCACTGTACCTTTTGCATAAAACCTTGCTAGGGGTTCCCTACACCCCGTTTCAGTGGCTGCTCACTAAAGTCTCCCACCCAATAGCTTACCCTAACCAGGTCATTATGCATGCACGTCAAATTGTGCAAAAATCGCTGCATATTATGCAATTTAAGAATATACTACCTTTGACCCCCTTGTGGGACAATGCATATTTTCCAGGCTTAGCTAAATTGGGGAGTAATCCAGTTTGGGATAGGTGCGGTATTAGCACTATAGGCGATGTGTGGAATGGAGCCTCTATGGTACTCTTTGACCAGCTTAAGCAACTATACCACTTACCTGCACACCAATGGCTGAAATACATGCAAGTTAAAAGATGCCTAAACGCACAAAATCAGGGAAACGCTATTATCCTTGCTAACCATTCACTAACCGATCGCATACAACAAAGCTCAACTAAAGGCCTTATCTCTAACCTGTACCAGGAACTTCACGCCATACTGCATAACAAGGGGACAAATGGGAAGGAGATATAGGCTGCTGCAGTGATGAGGAGTGGGACCAAATGTTGGAATCTCCCCTTCTGATATCCCTAAACTACAGGGACCGTATGACTCCACAGAGCCTATTACTACCCCGCCAAACTACATAAACTGTTCCCAGGCTCCCCCCCAGAATGCCCCAGGTGTGCTACACAACAAGCCTCCTTTATACATATGGTCTGGGGATGCTCAGTCTTTGTACTGGAATGAAGTATTTGACTCCATAGAGGCAGCCCTAGGAATACAGCTCTCCAGATCCCCAAAAGCCGCCTTATTCGGTATAGGTACACAAGAGACACTAACACGGTACCAAAGTGCCTTTATTAACAAAGCATTATTCATAGCAAAAAAGCTCATCACAAGGAAATGGAAGCAGGCCACTCCCCCGAGTCTTGCCCAATGGATTCTAGAAATGAAACGTCTATCCAATCTAGAGAATCTCATCTACTGCAAAAGGGGCAGCCCAAAGAAATACCATAAGATATGGGACAAATGGCTAGACTGGGTCCACTAAGTCCAAACCCCATTGAACCCTGTTAGGGACAAGTCAGTTTGGACTCAAATTAGTTAAACTATAATAGAATGTGCAATGCTATGCTATGTAATAACTGTTTATGAACCTATTAATGTGTAACTAATAATACAATGCTATTATACATGTACTGTACATATTGTTATTGTGAAACTGTACTCAATAAACGCCTGAAGTTAAAAAAAAGAATAACCCAGAATATAAGAGATGGGCCTAAACACTAGGGAAGACTCTAGGCCCAGTCTGCCAACATAACGGGGGGCTCCCCGAGGGGAGGGAATGTGGGGGAGACAGGGAGTAACAGGAAGTGAATGGCAAGGGGATGAGAAGGACATTTGGGTCGCTGTTGGGCTGAACCACAGAACTGGAGGAGACTGGGGAGGGTTCCACATTGCAGGGATGAGGGGGGGTCCCCAACGAACCCCAATGGAAGGAGGAACCTGCAGAGATATGGGGGGGTCACCTTGCTTCCTGCTGAGTGGGATTTGGTACCACATGCGGCTTCTTCTCCAGAACCTCTCCTCGTTGGGGAGACAAAGACCCTCGTTTCCTGCTGAATGAGAGCTGGGAGACCCCTAGGAAAGATGGGGGAGCGGTGCTCAGAGAGGGTGCAGGGTTTAAAAATAGATGATCCGGTTCTACATCTTGTTTGGGCTCCTACATACAGGGAAAATGGAAATATCAGCCCAAAAAGTCCATACTGGTACAGAACCTCAGAACTGACAGACTGGTACAGAACCTCAGAACTGACAGACTGGTACAGAACCTCAGAACTGACAGACTGGTACAGAACCTCAGAACTGACAGACTGGTACAGAACCTCAGAACTGACAGACTGGTACAGAACCTCAGAACTGACAGACTGGTACAGAACCTCAGAACTGACAGACTTGTACAGAACCTCAGAACTGACAGACTTGTACAGAACCTCAGAACCGATAGACTGGTACAGAACCTCAGAACTGACAGACTGGTACAGAACCTCAGAACCGATAGACTGGTACAGAACCTCAGAATGCTACTGTTTCTGGTGTTACTCAGGTTACACAGACACAAAATGGCAACAAAACAATAAGTAATATGGCAACAAGAGAAGTAACTGAACCGTGGTGTGTAATACACCCCCATCATTCTGCCCCCGTGCAGACCCCCCTCCCTATACCAGCCCGTGCCCTGCTGTACCCCCTGTACTTGCCTGCTTCTCAGTGTAATACACCCCCATCATTCTGCCCCCGTGCAGACCCCCCTCCCTATACCAGCCCGTGCCCTGTTGTACCCCCTGTACTTGCCTGCTTCTCAGTGTAATACACCCCCATCATTCTGCCCCCGTGCAGACCCCCCTCCCTATACCAGCCCGTGCCCTGCTGTACCCCCTGTACTTGCCTGCTTCTCAGTGTAATACACCCCCATCATTCTGCCCCCGTGCAGACCCCCCTCCCTATACCAGCCCGTGCCCTGTTGTACCCCCTGTACTTGCCTGCTTCTCAGTGTAATACACCCCCATCATTCTGCCCCCGTGCAGACCCCCCTCCCTATACCAGCCCGTGCCCTGCTGTACCCCCTGTACTTGCCTGCTTCTCAGTGTAATACACCCCCATCATTCTGCCCCCGTGCAGACCCCCGCCCTATACCAGCCCGTGCCCTGCTGTACCCCCTGTACTTGCCTGCTTCTCAGTGTAATACACCCCCATCATTCTGCCCCCGTGCAGACCCCCCTTGCTATACCAGCCCGTGCCCTGCTGTACCCCCTGTACTTGCCTGCTTCTCAGTGTAATACACCCCCATCATTCTGCCCCCGTGCAGACCCCCCTCCCTATACCAGCCCGTGCCCTGCTGTACCCCCTGTACTTGCCTGCTTCTCAGTGTAATACACCCCCATCATTCTGCCCCCGTGCAGACCCCCCTTGCTATACCAGCCCGTGCCCTGCTGTACCCCCTGTACTTGCCTGCTTCTCAGTGTAATACACCCCCATCATTCTGCCCCCGTGCAGACCCCCCTCCCTATACCAGCCCGTGCCCTGCTGTACCTCCTGTACTTGCCTGCTTCTCAGTGTAATACACCCCCATCATTCTGCCCCGTGCAGACCCCCCTCCCTATACCAGCCCGTGCCCTGCTGTACCCCCTGTACTTGCCTGCTTCTCAGTGTAATACACCCCCATCATTCTGCCCCCGTGCAGACCCCCCTCCCTATACCAGCCCGTGCCCTGTTGTACCCCCTGTACTTGCCTGCTTCTCAGTGTAATACACCCCCATCATTCTGCCCCGTGCAGACCCCCCTTGCTATACCAGCCCGTGCCCTGCTGTACCCCCTGTACTTGCCTGCTTCTCAGTGTAATACACCCCCATCATTCTGCCCCCGTGCAGACCCCCCTCCCTATACCAGCCCGTGCCCTGCTGTACCTCCTGTACTTGCCTGCTTCTCAGTGTAATACACCCCATCATTCTGCCCCCGTGCAGACCCCCCTCGCTATACCAGCCCGTGCCCTGCTGTACCCCCTGTACTTGCCTGCTTCTCAGTGTAATACACCCCCATCATTCTGCCCCCGTGCAGACCCCCCTCCCTATACCAGCCCGTGCCCTGTTGTACCCCCTGTACTTGCCTGCTTCTCAGTGTAATACACCCCCATCATTCTGCCCCCGTGCAGACCCCCCTCCCTATACCAGCCCGTGCCCTGCTGTACCCCCTGTACTTGCCTGCTTCTCAGTGTAATACACCCCCATCATTCTGCCCCCGTGCAGACCCCCCGCCCTATACCAGCCCGTGCCCTGCTGTACCCCCTGTACTTGCCTGCTTCTCAGTTTAATACACCCCCATCATTCTGCCCCCGTGCAGACCCCCCTTGCTATACCAGCCCGTGCCCTGCTGTACCCCCTGTACTTGCCTGCTTCTCAGTGTAATACACCCCCATCATTCTGCCCCCGTGCAGACCCCCCTCCCTATACCAGCCCGTGCCCTGTTGTACCCCCTGTACTTGCCTGCTTCTCAGTGTAATACACCCGCATCTTTTCCAGGGTCCTTCTGCCCTCGTGCAGATCAACCTCCCTATACCAGGCCGTGTCCTGCTGCCTCCAGGAGATAAAGTCCATCATTTCAGTGAGAGGTTGTGCATCAGATGGCATCTCCAGGAGAATGAGGAGTTTATTATCTAGAAAGGAAGAGCAAGGTAGTGCTGATGTGCGGGACATCTAGGGGAATGGAAAATGTTTGAAGGCATGGAAAGAAGAGATGGTAGGAATGTGAGTTGGAAAGGATATAACTGATAGGAGGAGGTGGAAGAACAGGAAGAGTGGCAAGTTGGAAACAATGGGTTAGATATGAAAAGGAGGGGGAAGAAGGTAGAGTTGGAAAGGTGGCAGAGAAAAGAGGCAGAGAACAAGAAGGAGAAGATAGCTGAAAATGATAGGAAGAAGAAAACAGAACTGGTAATGGGGAGAAAGAGAAAGAACTGGAAAGGATGGAAGAGGAGATATCTGAAAGGGATTGGAAGAATGTAGAACTGGAAAGGGGAGAAATATAGAGAACTGGAAAGGATGGAAGAGGAGATAGCTGAAAGGGATGGGAAGAAAGTAGAACTGGAAAGGGGAGAAATAGAGAGAAGTGGAAAGGATGCAAGAGGAGATAGCTGAAAGGGATTGGAAGAAAGTAGAACTGGAAAGGGGAGAAATAGAGAGAAGTGGAAAGGATGGAAGAGGAGATATCTGAAAGGGATAGGAAGAAAGTAGAACTGGAAAGGGGAGAAATAGAGAGAAGTGGAAAGGATGGAAGAGGAGATATCTGAAAGGGATGGGAAGAAAGTAGAACTGGAAAGGGGAGAAATAGAGAGAACAGGAAAGGATGGAAGAGGAGATATCTGAAAGGGATTGAAAGAAAGTAGAACTGGAAAGGGGAGAAATAGAGAGAACAGGAAAGGATGGAAGAGGAGATAGCTGAAAGGGATTGAAAGAAAGTAGAACTGGAAAGGGGAGAAATAGAGAGAACAGGAAAGGATGGAAGAGGAGATAGCTGAGAGGGATGGGAAGAACGTAGAACTGGAAAGGGGAGAAATAGAGAGAACAGGAAAGGATGGAAGAGGAGATATCTGAAAGGGATTGGAAGAAAGTAGAACTGGAAAGGGGAGAAATAGAGAGAAGTGGAAAGGATGGAAGAGGAGATATCTGAAAGGGATGGGAAGAAAGTAGAACTGGAAAGGGGAGAAATAGAGAGAAGTGGAAAGGATGGAAGAGGAGATATCTGAAAGGGATTGGAAGAAAGTAGAACTGGAAAGGGGAGAAATAGAGAGAAGTGGAAAGGATGGAAGAGGAGATATCTGAAAGGGATGGGAAGAAAGTAGAACTGGAAAGGGGGAGAAATAGAGAGAAGTGGAAAGGATGGAACAGGAGATAGCTGAGAGGGATGGGAAGAACGTAGAACTGGAAAGGGGAGAAATAGAGAGAACAGGAAAGGATGGAAGAGGAGATAGCTGAGAGGGATGGGAAGAACGTAGAACTGGAAAGGGGAGAAATAGAGAGAACAGGAAAGGATGGAAGAGGAGATATCTGAAAGGGATGGGAAGAAAGTAGAACTGGAAAGGGGAGAAATTGAGAGAAGTGGAAAGGATGGAAGAGGAGATAGCTGAAAGGGATTGGAAGAAAGTAGAACTGGAAAGGGGAGAAATAGAGAGAAGTGGAAAGGATGGAAGAGGAGATATCTGAAAGGGATTGGAAGAATGTAGAACTGGAAAGGGGAGAAATAGAGAGAAGTGGAAAGGATGGAAGAGGAGATATCTGAAAGGGATAGGAAGAAAGTAGAACTGGAAAGGGGAGAAATAGAGAGAAGTGGAAAGGATGGAAGAGGAGATATCTGAAAGGGATGGGAAGAAAGTAGAACTGGAAAGGGGAGAAATAGAGAGAACAGGAAAGGATGGAAGAGGAGATATCTGAAAGGGATTGAAAGAAAGTAGAACTGGAAAGGGGAGAAATAGAGAGAACAGGAAAGGATGGAAGAGGAGATAGCTGAAAGGGATTGAAAGAAAGTAGAACTGGAAAGGGGAGAAATAGAGAGAACAGGAAAGGATGGAAGAGGAGATAGCTGAGAGGGATGGGAAGAACGTAGAACTGGAAAGGGGAGAAATAGAGAGAACAGGAAAGGATGGAAGAGGAGATATCTGAAAGGGATTGGAAGAAAGTAGAACTGGAAAGGGGAGAAATAGAGAGAAGTGGAAAGGATGGAAGAGGAGATATCTGAAAGGGATGGGAAGAAAGTAGAACTGGAAAGGGGAGAAATAGAGAGAAGTGGAAAGGATGGAAGAGGAGATATCTGAAAGGGATTGGAAGAAAGTAGAACTGGAAAGGGGAGAAATAGAGAGAAGTGGAAAGGATGGAAGAGGAGATATCTGAAAGGGATGGGAAGAAAGTAGAACTGGAAAGGGGGAGAAATAGAGAGAAGTGGAAAGGATGGAACAGGAGATAGCTGAGAGGGATGGGAAGAACGTAGAACTGGAAAGGGGAGAAATAGAGAGAACAGGAAAGGATGGAAGAGGAGATAGCTGAGAGGGATGGGAAGAACGTAGAACTGGAAAGGGGAGAAATAGAGAGAACAGGAAAGGATGGAAGAGGAGATATCTGAAAGGGATGGG
Organism: Xenopus tropicalis; assembly: GCF_000004195.4. Taxonomy (NCBI): domain Eukaryota; kingdom Metazoa; phylum Chordata; class Amphibia; order Anura; family Pipidae; genus Xenopus; species Xenopus tropicalis. The sequence continues at coordinate 154,175,660 of NC_030682.2, read as the reverse complement.
AAGAAAGTAGAACTGGAAAGGGGAGAAATAGAGAGAACAGGAAAGGATGGAAGAGGAGATATCTGAAAGGGATGGGAAGAAAGTAGAACTGGAAAGGGGAGAAATAGAGAGAACAGGAAAGGATGGAAGAGGAGATATCTGAAAGGGATGGGAAGAAAGTAGAACTGGAAAGGGGAGAAATAGAGAGAACAGGAAAGGATGGAAGAGGAGATATCTGAAAGGGATGGGAAGAAAGTAGAACTGGAAAGGGGAGAAATAGAGAGAACAGGAAAGGATGGAAGAGGAGATAGCTGAGAGGGATGGGAAGAACATAGAACTGGAAAGGGGAGAAATAGAGAGAACAGGAAAGGATGGAAGAGGAGATAGCTGAAAGGGATGGGAAGAAAGTAGAACTGGAAAGGGGAGAAATAGAGAGAAGTGGAAAGGATGGAAGAGGAGATAGCTGAGAGGGATGGGAAGAACGTAGAACTGGAAAGGGGAGAAATAGAGAGAACAGGAAAGGATGGAAGAGGAGATATCTGAAAGGGATGGGAAGAACGTAGAACTGGAAAGGGGAGAAATAGAGAGAACAGGAAAGGATGGAAGAGGAGATAGCTGAAAGGGATGGGAAGAAAGAAGAACTGGAAAGGGGAGAAATAGAGAGAACAGGAAAGGATGGAAGAGGAGATATCTGAAAGGGATGGGAAGAAAGTAGAACTGGAAAGGGGAGAAATAGAGAGAACAGGAAAGGATGGAAGAGGAGATAGCTGAGAGGGATGGGAAGAACGTAGAACTGGAAAGGGGAGAAATAGAGAGAACAGGAAAGGATGGAAGAGGAGATAGCTGAGAGGGATGGGAAGAACATAGAACTGGAAAGGGGAGAAATAGAGAGAACAGGAAAGGATGGAAGAGGAGATATCTGAAAGGGATTGGAAGAAAGTAGAACTGGAAAGGGGAGAAATAGAGAGAAGTGGAAAGGATGGAAGAGGAGATAGCTGAAAGGGATTGGAAGAAAGTAGAACTGGAAAGGGGAGAAATAGAGAGAACAGGAAAGGATGGAAGAGGAGATAGCTGAGAGGGATGGGAAGAATGTAGAACTGGAAAGGGGAGAAATAGAGAGAACAGGAAAGGATGGAAGAGGAGATAGCTGAGAGGGATGGGAAGAATGTAGAACTGGAAAGGGGAGAAATAGAGAGAAGTGGAAAGGATGGAAGAGGAGATAGCTGAGAGGGATGGGAAGAACGTAGCACTGGAAAGGGGAGAAATAGAGAGAAGTGGAAAGGATGGAAGAGGAGATATCTGAGAGGGATGGGAAGAAAGTAGAACTGGAAAGGGGAGAAATAGAGAGAACAGGAAAGGATGGAAGAGGAGATATCTGAGAGGGATGGGAAGAAAGTAGAACTGGAAAGGGGAGAAATAGAGAGAACAGGAAAGGATGGAAGAGGAGATAGCTGAGAGGGATGGGAAGAAAGTAGAACTGGAAAGGGGAGAAATAGAGAGAACAGGAAAGGATGGAAGAGGAGATATCTGAAAGGGATGGGAAGAAAGTAGAACTGGAAAGGGGAGAAATAGAGAGAACAGGAAAGGATGGAAGAGGAGATAGCTGAAAGGGATGGGAAGAAAGTAGAACTGGGAAGGAAAAGAAAGAGAAAGAACAGGAAAGGATGGAAGAGGAGATATCTGAAGGGGATTGGAAGAATGTAGAACTGGAAAGGGGAGAAATAGAGAGAACAGGAAAGGATGGAAGAGGAGGAACGGAACAGGTGAGGGAAGTGCCATCTCGGGAGCAGGGTCTCACTCACCTGTATCTGCTGTTTGGAACGACGGTTTATGAAACATCCAAGCAAAGTCGGGGGACAGATGTAGAGTCAGGAAGTACAGAACAGAACAGAACTCACAGTTTCGGACACTACTAAATGGCACCCAGATGGGAGGTTCTGTTGACAGACAGATGGGATAGTTAATGGGAAGCGCTGCAGCAAACTGGCACTCAGAGCAATAAGGCACACAGGGACTTACCTGCTGCCCTAACAAGTCTGACACCTTTGGCAGAAATCTAACAGAGTAAGGAAAAAGCAAAATGAAAACCAGCTGAGAATCACCCACTCCCCCCTCACTACTACCCACCACCCCTACTGCTGGGGCACCCTCACTACTTACCCACCACCCCTACTGCTGGGGCACCCTCACTACTTACGCACCACCCCTACTGCTGGGGCACCCTCACTACTTACCCACCACCCCTACTGCTGGGGCTCCCTCACTACTTACCCACCACCCCTACTGCTGGGGCACCCTCACTACTTACGCACCACCCCTACTGCTGGGGCACCCTCACTACTTACCCACCACCCCTACTGCTGGGGCTCCCTCACTACTTACCCACCACCCCTACTGCTGGGGCACCCTCACTACTTACGCACCACCCCTACTGCTGGGGCAACCTCACTACTTACCCACCACCCCTACTGCTGGGCTCCCTCACTACTTACCCACCACCCCTACTGCTGGGGCACCCTCACTACTTACCCACCACCCCTAGTGCTGGGGCTCCCTCACTACTTACCCACCACCCCTACTGCTGGGGCACCCTCACTACTTACCCACCACCCCTACTGCTGGGGCACCCTCACTACATACCGACCACCCCTACTGCTGGGGCACCCTCACTACTTACCCACCACCCCTACTGCTGGGGCTCCCTCACTACTTACCCACCACCCCTACTGCTGAGGCACCCTCACTACATACCCACCACCCCTACTGCTGGGGCTCCCTCACTACTTACCCACCACCCCTACTGCTGGGGCACCCTCACTACTTACCCACAACCCCTACTGCTGGGGCACCCTCACTACATACCCACCACCCCTACTGCTGGGGCACCCTCACTACTTACCCACCACCCCTACTGCTGGGGCACCCTCACTACATACCCACCACCCCTACTGCTGGGGCACCCTCACTACTTACCCACCACCCCTACTGCTGGGGCACCCTCACTACATACCCACCACCCCTACTGCTGGGGCACCCTCACTACTTACCCACCACCCCTACTGCTGGGGCACCCTCACTACTTACCCACCACCCCTACTGCTGGGGCACCCTCACTACTTACCCACCACCCCTACTGCTGGGGCTCCCTCACTACTTACCCACCACCCCTACTGCTGGGGCACCCTCACTACTTACCCACCACCCCTACTGCTGGGGCACCCTCACTACATACCCACCACCCCTACCGCTGGGGCACCCTCACTACTTACCCACCACCCCTACCGCTGGGGCACCCTCCCTACATACCCACCACCCCTACCGCTGGGGCACCCTCACTACATACTCACCACCCCTACCGCTGGGGCACCCTCACTACATACCCACCACCCCTACTGCTGGGGCACCCTCACTACATACCCACCACCCCTACTGCTGGGGCACCCTCCCTACATACCCACCACCCCTACTGCTGGGGCACCCTCACTACATACCCACCACCCCTACCGCTGGGGCACCCTCACTACTTACCCACCACCCCTACCGCTGGGGCACCCTCACTACATACCCACCACCCCTACCGCTGGGGCACCCTCCCTACATACCCACCACCCCTACTGCTGGGGCACCCTCACTACATACCCACCACCGCTACTGCTGGGGCACCCTCACTACATACCCACCACCCCTACCGCTGGGCACCCTCCCTACTTACCCACCACCCCTACCGCTGGGGGCACCCTTCACTACATACCCACCACCCCTACTGCTGGGGCACCCTCCCTACTTACCCACCTCCCCTACTGCTGGGGGCACCCTCACTACATACCCACCACCCCTACTGCTGGGGCACCCTCACTACATACCCACCACCCCTACCGCTGGGGCACCCTCCACTACATACCCACCACCCTACCGCTGGGGCACCCTCACTACATACCCACCACCCCTACCGCTGGGCACCCTCACTACATACCCACCACCCCTACCGCTGGGGCACCCTCCCTACATACCCATCACCCCTACTGCTGGGGCACCCTCACTACTTACCCACCACCCCTACTGCGGGGCACCCTCCCTACATACCCACCACCCCTACTGCTGGGCACCCTCACTACTTACCCACTACCCCTACTGCTGGGGCACCCCTCACTACATACCCACCACCCCTACTGCTGGGGCACCCTCACTACATACCCACCCACCCCTACTGCTGGGGCACCCTCACTACTTACGCACCACCCCTTACTGCTGGGGCACCCTCACTACTTACCCACCACCCCTACTGCTGGGGCACCCTCACTACATACCCACCACCCCTACTGCTGGGGCACCCTCACTACATACCCACCACCCCTACTGCTGGGGCACCCTCACTACTTACGCACCACCCCTACTGCTGGGGCACCCTCACTACTTACCCACCACCCCTACTGCTGGGGCACCCTCACTACTTACCCACCACCCCTACTGCTGGGGCACCCTCACTACTTACCCACTACCCCTACTGCTGGGGCACCCTCACTACATACCCACCACCCCTACTGCTGGGGCACCCTCACTACATACCCACCACCCCTACTGCTGGGGCACCCTCACTACATACCCACCACCCCTACTGCTGAGGCACCCTCACTACATACCCACCACCCCTACTGCTGAGGCACCCTCACTACTTACCCACCACCCCTACTGCTGGGGCACCCTCACTACTTACCCACCACCCCTACTGCTGGGGCACCCTCACTACTTACCCACCACCCCTACTGCTGAGGCACCCTCACTACATACCCACCACCCCTACTGCTGAGGCACCCTCACTACTTACCCACTACCCCTACTGCTGGGGCACCTCAGGTTCTAAACACAATTCCCAGCTGGTACTCAGTACCCTGTTCCATAAACCCATAAACTTCTTACTGCAGAGTCTCTCACCCCCAGAGTCTTCCCTCAGTACTGCTTAACTCCCCTGTGCGCCCCAGAGCTAAAGTCACTCCTCTATCATAATGTGGGGCCTGAAAGGAGCGTTTATATACCCCAAGGGTAACCTCACTATACCCCAATGGTAACCTCACTATACCCCAATGGTAACCTCATTATACCCCAATGGTAACCTCACTATATCCCAATGGTAACCTCATTATACCCCAATGGTAACCTCATTATACCCCAATGGTAACCTCACTATACCCCAATGGTAACCTCATTATACCCCAATGGTAACCTCACTATATCCCAATGGTAACCTCATTATACCCCAATGGTAACCTCATTATACCCCAATGGTAACCTCATTATACCCCAATGGTAACCTCACTATACCCCAATGGTAACCTCATTAAACCCCAATAGTAACCTCACTATACCCCAATGGTAACCTCATTATACCCCAATGGTAACCCATTATACCCCAATGGTAACCTCACTATATCCCAATGGTAACCTCACTATACCCCAATGGTAACCTCATTATACCCCAATGGTAACCTCATTATACCCCAATGGTAACCTCACTATACCCCAATGGTAACCTCTCTATATCCCAATGGTAACCTCATTATACCCCAATGGTAACCTCACTATATCCCAATGGTAACCTCATTATACCCCAATGGTAACCTCACTATATCCCAATGGTAACCTCACTATATCCCAATGGTAACCTCATTATACCCCAATGGTAACCCCTCATTATACCCCAATGGTAGCCTCATTATACCCCAATAGTAACCTCACTATATCCCAATGGTAACCTCATTATAACCCAATGATAACCTCACTATATCCCAATGGTAACCTCATTATAACCCAATGGTAACCTAATTATACCCCAATGGTAACCTCATTATACCCCAATGGTAACCTCATTATACCCCAATGGTAACCTCATTATATCCCAATGGTAACCTAATTATACCCCAATGGTAACCTCATTATACCCCAATGGTAACCTCATTATACCCCAATGGTAACCTCATTATACCCCAATGGTAAGCTCAATATACCCCAATGGTAACCTCACTATACCCCAATGGTAACCTCATTATACCCCAATGGTAAGCTCAATATACCCCAATGGTAACATCATTATATTCCTATGGAAACCTCATTATATTCCTATGGTAACCACATTGTACCCAATGGAAACTTCACTACAAAGACACCCGTTGCTATAGCCTCACCAGCCACTATACCTTGATGGTGTTGCAGTTGAGGATGGGATTCTCTCCTATTCTGACCACTTTGCACAGGCAAGTTATTTCTGGGGGTTCCACCCTGTTCTGGGCCCTTGTCTCCTGGTGACAGGGCTCAGGTTTGGGGGTGATTTCAAGCTCAGGAAGACGGAAATCCACTTGTGATCTCTGGCAGATGTGACTAACACGGGACCAGATATTTCGGAGATCTGAAGATAGAACATAGGGAAGTCCAATTTGGTGCTGGGGTGTACGGAGTGTTCCTCAACTACACCAGCTTCCCCCCCATGTATGGCACCGGGGCAACAGATTTATCCCCTTCGTGCCTCACAGGGTGACAGACTCCTACTGACCTACACAAGTGGACAGACATGTAGGCACCCAAAGGAGCAGCCTAAACCTCCCTACTAGCCAAGACTCAATGCCTTTACAGTATATGGCCTCTTAGCATAGTTCTTGTTCAGAACTGGATCGGAACCCGCACCAGCATGGACCTGTTCTCCCAACACAGAAGACAACATGAAGACCCCCACCCCATTACTTGTATTTGCATTTGGGGGGTGGCTTCATTGGATCAGAGAAAAGGGGGTTTGGAACTCTACCCACTTGCCCCCAATGCTGCAGACACTGATTTTACCATTCTTTAACATACAGGAGATTAATTTGAAGGTGAAATTGCCCTTTAAGCTGAAGCTCTGGGGCATGGGAACCTGGACCCCCACCCCCCCACAATTTCTAACCGGATCCTTTGTATCTGATTGGTTACTTAATGTTGCTAGTGTGCCAGAGATAATGGGGGACAGGCAGAGAGAATCTTCTGATCCATCAATTCCATAGGAGGGTTTGCTATGAATGTGTATATAGTATATGGCTAAAGGTATGGGGATTCCTTCCCCCCAACATCCCATTATCAGACCAAAAGGGTTAATATGAAGTTGCCCTCCCCTTGCTGCTATAACTACCCCTACCCATCTGGGAAGGTTCCTACTGGACGTTGGAAGAGTGTTGCTGGGAGTTGCTCCCATTAAGCCACAAGATGATGTTGGGGATCAGGCTCCTGCCCCCCCACTTTATCCCCCCAAAGTGTGCATACCTGTTGCCCAGAGCCCAATGGTACCGCCATTTACTCCAGTACAGCCCCAGCTGGCATTTTGTATGGTGCTGTTTTCATCTGATGCCCCATGTGGGAGGCAGAACAGACCCCCCCACCCACCACACAGGGACAAACAGTAACATCAATGGGCATAATATTACAAGTAACAAATGGCACACTTTCCCTTTAAGTGCCTTCCCCTAGGGATGCTGGGAGTGGGGATACCTGGAAGCATTTCCTCCTCTTTCTTCATTGGCTGCAGAAGGGGCTCACACTGTTGCCTCAGGGAGTAAAGTCTCTCTTTCACAAAGTTACTCAGACTGTCCCGAATGTAGGTCTGTGGCATAAGAGGGAGAATCAGTGGGTACAAACTAGGGGGTATCACCCTGACTGCCCCCTGGCACCAACCCCTAGTGAATATCACCCTGACTGCCCCCTGGCACCAACCCCTAGTGAATATCACCCTGACTGCCCCCTGGCACCAACCCCTACTGACGATCACCCTGAGTGCCCCCTGGCACCAACCCCTAGTGAATATCACCCTGACTGCCCCCTGGCACCAACCCCTAGTGACTATCACCCTGAGTGCCCCCTGGCACCAACCCCTAGTGAATATCACCCTGAGTGCCCCCTGGCACCAACCCCTAGTGACTATCACCCTGACTGCCCCCTGGCACCAACCCCTACTGACGATCACCCTGAGTGCCCCCTGGCACCAACCCCTAGTGAATATCACCCTGACTGCCCCCTGGCACCAACCCCTAGTGACTATCACCCTAACTGCCCCCTGGCACCAACCCCTAGTGAAAGTCACCCTGATTGCCCCCTGGCACCAACCCCTAGTGACTATCACCCTGACTGCCCCCTGGCACCAACCCCTAGTGAATATCACCCTGACTGCCCCCTGGCACCAACCCCTAGTGAATATCACCCTGACTGCCCCCTGGCACCAACCCCTAGTGACTATCACCCTGACTGCCCCCTGGCACCAACCCCTAGTGACTATCACCCTGAGTGCCCCCTGGCACCAACCCCTAGTGACTATCACCCTAACTGCCCCCTGGCACCAACCCCTAGTGAAAGTCACCCTGATTGCCCCCTGGCACCAACCCCTAGTGACTATCACCCTGACTGCCCCCTGGCACCAACCCCTAGTGAATATCACCCTGACTGCCCCCTGGCACCAACCCCTAGTGAATATCACCCTGACTGCCCCCTGGCACCAACCCCTAGTGAATATCACCCTGACTGCCCCCTGGCACCAACCCCTAGTGAATATCACCCTGACTGCAACCTGGCACCAACCCCTAGTGAATATCACCCTGAGTGCCCCCTGGCACCAACCCCTAGTGAATATCACCCTGACTGCCCCCTGGCACCAACCCCTAGTGAATATCACCCTGATTGCCCCCTGGCACCAACCCCTAGTGAATATCACCCTGATTGCCCCCTGGCACCAACCCCTAGTGAATATCACCCTAACTGCCCCCTGGCACCAACCCCTAGTGAATATCACCCTGACTGCCCCCTGGCACCAACCCCTAGTGAATATCACCCTGACTGCCCCCTGGCACCAACCCCTAGTGAATATCACCCTGACTGCCCCCTGGCACCAACCCCTAGTGAATATCACCCTGACTGCCCCCTGGCACCAACCCCTAGTGAATATCACCCTGACTGCCCCCTGGCACCAACCCCTAGTGAATATCACCCTAACTGCCCCCTGGCACCAACCCCTAGTGAATATCACCCTGATTGCCCCCTGGCACCAACCCCTAGTGAATATCACCCTGATTGCCCCCTGGCACCAACCCCTAGTGAATATCACCCTAACTGCCCCCTGGCACCAACCCCTAGTGAATATCACCCTGATTGCCCCCTGGCACCAACCCCTAGTGAATATCACCCTGACTGCCCCTTGGCACCAACCCCTAGTGAATATCACCCTGACTGCCCCCTGGCACCAACCCCTAGTGAATATCACCCTGAGTGCCCCCTGGCACCAACCCCTAGTGAATATCACCCTGACTGCCCCCTGGCACCAACCCCTAGTGACTATCACCCTGACTGCCCCCTGGCACCAACCCCTAGTGAATATCACCCTGACTGCCCCCTGGCACCAACCCCTAGTGAATATCACCCTGAGTGCCCCTGGCACCAACCCCTAGTGACTATCACCCTGACTGCCCCCTGGCACCAACCCCTAGTGACTATCACCCTGAGTGTCCCCTGGCACCAACCCCTAGTGAATATCACCCTGACTGCCACCTGGCACCAACCCCTAGTGACTATCACCCTGACTGCCCCCTGGCACCAACCCCTAGTGAATATCACCCTGAGTGTCCCCTGGCACCAACCCCTAGTGAATATCACCCTGACTGCCCCCTGGCACCAACCCCTAGTGAATATCACCCTGACTGCCCCCTGGCACCAACCCCTAGTGAATATCACCCTGACTGCCCCTTGGCACCAACCCCTAGTGACTATCACCCTGACTGCCCCCTGGCACCAACCCCTAGTGACTATCACCCTGACTGCCCCCTGGCACCAACCCCTAGTGAATATCACCCTGACTGCCCCCTGGCACCAACCCCTAGTGAATATCACCCTGACTGCCCCCTGGCACCAACCCCTAGTGAATATCACCCTGACTGCCCCCTGGCACCAACCCCTAGTGAATATCACCCTGACTGCCCCTTGGCACCAACCCCTAGTGACTATCACCCTGACTGCCCCCTGGCACCAACCCCTAGTGACTATCACCCTGACTGCCCCCTGGCACCAACCCCTAGTGAATATCACCCTGACTGCCCCCTGGCACCAACCCCTAGTGAATATCACCCTGAGTACCCCCTGGCACCAACCCCTAGTGAATATCACCCTGACTGCCCCCTGGCACCAACCCCTAGTGAATATCACCCTGACTGCCCCTTGGCACCAACCCCTAGTGACTATCACCCTGACTGCCCCCTGGCACCAACCCCTAGTGACTATCCCCCTGACTGCCCCCTGGCACCAACCCCTAGTAACTATCACCCTGACTGCCCCCTGGCACCAACCCCTAGTGACTATCACCCTGAGTGTCCCCTGGCACCAACCCCTAGTGAATATCACCCTGACTGCCCCCTGGCACCAACCCCTAGTGACTATCCCCCTGACTGCCCCCTGGCACCAACCCCTAGTGACTATCACCCTGACTGCCCCCTGGCACCAACCCCTAGTGAATATCACCCTGACTGCCCCCTGGCACCAACCCCTAGTGACTATCACCCTAAGTGTAATAGAAGTAAATGTGACGGTTTGTATACCAAGCTGCCGTTGCTAAGGCCAATGCCAGGAGTTCCCGGGTCAGTACCTGCAGAAAGTGGAGCTGCTCCATGAGGCTGAGTGCGGCGTCTCCGAAGATTTGCTGCTTTCTCTCCTTAACGTGGGAAAACATCAAGCTTTTCATTCTCTCAAAACTTCCCTCACCCTTTACAGACTGACAATCTGCAAAAAGACAGACAGTTTCCTTGGAGCCAGAAGTGAGACAGATAAACAAGTAACCAGATAAAACAGGGGAGACCCAGCAGCATGAAATATACAGCGGGGCAAATGCGGGGCAAGTACACAGCGGGGCAAACGCGGGCAAGTACACAGCGGGGCAAATACACAGCGGGGCAAGTACACAGCGGGGCAAATACACAGCGGGGCAAGTACACAGCGGGGCAAACGCGGGCAAGTACACAGCGGGGCAAGTACACAGCGGGGCAAGTACACAGCGGGGCAAGTACACAGCGGGGCAAGTATCAACCTTTGCTCTAGCACTCTGATATTATTGCCCCCCTTATACAGTGAGCATACAGCTCTGACACCAACAATCTGTTCCACATGTAACTGATACATGGGGGGCCACGTTAGGCCTGTCACAAGGAGGGCTCTTTGGGGTAACGTGATACAGTTATTTGTATTTCTTACACTGCCATCTCATCACCACAATCTTTCTTCTTCCTCTGGAGATACAAATAGGGGCCGGGGGCTGGAAACAGACTGAAGCAGGAGAAATCCAACCCTCAGCCAATTCCCCCCGATACCCAAAAACTCCCCATGTATAATCTACAAGTCATTAACACTGCAGATACAAAGGAAACCCTTCCATCACATGTAGAACCGTCACACACCTCCAGAAGAGTGCAATAAAGTGATGGGGGAATAGCACTCCCCCTTTATAGTTCAATACCCAAAGCCTCTCAGCATCCTCCCATGAGTTTTGGTGTAGATGGACAGACAAATCCTTCAGGGCACAGTTTGCTCCTCTCTCCCCCTCCCTTCTCATCCTCCCCCTCCCATCTCTCCTCTCTCCCCCTCCCCTCTCTGCTGTATAATCTGATTTGAAAGCTGTTCCAGGAGCAGGCAGCAAAGGTAAGTCAGACCAAGCTAAAATGGAAGCTACTATCTTAAGCAAAGAGGGAGCTTCTAGGGCTGTTACCCAGGCTGGCAAAGCTTTCTGCAGAGTAAATATAGGGTTCTAGGTGGCGCTATTGTGTGTAATCTATTGGCAATAAACTGCCAAAATGCCTTTCCTTCTCCTTTAACTCATTGCAAAGCTGCTAAACCCAAGTCTGTGTTTAAACCAACAGGGAGATTATGGGCACATTTACGAGCGCAACTTGCAGTCCCTGTAATTTCCCTGCAGTCCGTTGGGCGTAAACTGAGTCCAAACTGAGCGCTGCGGAACCTACTGACCCAGGGATACACAATTTGTGCTGATATTACACTCCCTGCACTTGGGAATGTGCCTGTGCCCCAGTCAGTATAGAGAGACTACATATTAGTGCAGTTATAAAGGTCTCGGAACTCCAAGGTAACGTCTCAAATTCTCATATATTACAAGTAATATATATATATTGGGGTTATAATATATTAGGGTATATATATATATATTATACATATTGTCAGACACCAGCCTGAATCTCCCCCACACCTGCAGGTGGCTCCACCTTTATCAGCTGTCAGCTGTATTGGGCAAGGCCCTCTGTACCTGCTGTATCTGTCACTATCATACACCCTGTGCCTGTACAGCGCTGGGCACTACACTGGCACCTTAATAACAGGAAAACATGGGCACTAAAAGCCACAGGGGGTTATGGGATTATGGGGGAGCAGACCCATAGAGATTTGGGTAAGTAAGAATGGTTACCATTATACACTTCAATCATCCTTTTCTGGACTTCGGGGGTTAGTAAGCGTGAAATGTGGCGTTGCCTCCGACTGATGTATTCCTTCTGATCCACAAAGAAATTCAGGAGCTGGGGGGGGGAGAAAGAGCCGTAAGTTTGCCCATTGTAGGGCTTTTGGATAATGCCGGACTGTGCTGGCTGCAATTACACCCATTGGCTGACGTTTCACCTGAACTGGTAACCGGACCTCGTTCTCTATGTATCTGCTGCCTTCTATTGTGTCATGTATCCTTATCCCAATAGGGGGGGCACAAGAGTCATCTCACATTGTAGCCCAATCAGTAATATCCAAAAACATGAGCACCCACCTTACTGTTTGCAGGGTGATTGCTGCCTCAGTAACAGATCCTCCATCAACTTATGTCTCTTCCAACTATTTACTCACGTGCAGCAATGAGCAGAAACAGAATATATATATATATATGTATATATATATATATATGTAGGTGTAAGTGACTGGTGAGTGTATACTAGGAATATATATATATATATATATATATATATATGTAGGTGTAAGTGACTGGTGAGTGTATACTAGGAATATATATATATATATATATATATATATATATGTAGGTGTAAGTGACTGGTGAGTGTATACTAGGAATATATATATATATATGTGTAGGTGTAAGTGACTGGTGAGTGTATACTAGGAATATATATATATGTGTGTAGGTGTAAGTGACTGGTGAGTGTATACTAGGAATATATATATATGTGTGTAGGTGTAAGTGACTGGTGAGTGTATACTAGGAATATATATATATGTGTGTAGGTGTAAGTGACTGGTGAGTGTATACTAGGAATATATATATATGTGTGTAGGTGTAAGTGACTGGTGAGTGTATACTAGGAATATATATATGTGTGTGTAGGAGTAAGTGACTGGTGAGTGTATACTAGGAATATATATATATGTGTGTAGGTGTAAGTGACTGGTGAGTGTATACTAGGAATATATATATATATATATATATATGTGTGTAGGAAATTCGTGGATTGGAGGAGGAAGGGAGGGAGGGCACCACCTGGACGTTTTTATATAAACACTTTTTTCTTTTTGCATTAAGCCCCTGTGTGTGCGGTACTCTTTCTATATATGGAAGAGAAAGTGGAATTGTGAAGCAGTTACTAGGAGGGGAAATAGAGGTAGATGAGTACTGGGAGGAGGATGAGGAATGATGGAGTAGATACTAGGAGAGGAAATAGGTAGATGAGTGCTGGGAGGAGGATGAGGAATGATGGAGTAGATACTAGGAGGGGAAATAGAGGTAGATGAGTACTGGGAGGAGGATGAGGAATGATGGAGTAGATACTAGGAGGGGAAATAGAGGTAGATGAGTACTGGGAGGAGGATGAGGAATGATGGAGTAGATACTAGGAGGGGAAATAGAGGTAGATGAGTACTGGGAGGAGGATGAGGAATGATGGAGTAGATACTAGGAGAGGAAATAGAGGTAGATGAGTGCTGGGAGGAGGATGAGGAATGATGGAGTAGATACTAGGAGGGGAAATAGGTAGATGAGTACAGGGAGGAGGATGAGGAATGATGGAGTAGATACTAGGAGGGGAAATAGAGGTAGATGAGTACTGGGAGGAGGATGAGGAATGATGGAGTAGATACTAGGAGAGGAAATAGAGGTAGATGAGTGCTGGGAGGAGGATGAGGAATGATGGAGTAGATACTAGGAGGGGAAATAGAGGTAGATGAGTACAGGGAGGAGGATGAGGAATGATGGAGTAGATACTAGGAGGGGAAATAGAGGTAGATGAGTACTGGGAGGAGGATGAGGAATGATGGAGTAGATACTAGGAGGGGAAATAGAGGTAGATGAGTACTGGGAGGAGGATGAGGAATGATGGAGTAGATACTAGGAGGGGAAATAGAGGTAGATGAGTACTGGGAGGAGGATGAGGAATGATGGAGTAGATACTAGGAGAGGAAATAGAGGTAGATGAGTGCTGGGAGGAGGATGAGGAATGATGGAGTAGATACTAGGAGGGGAAATAGGTAGATGAGTACTGGGAGGAGGATGAGGAATGATGGAGTAGATACTAGGAGGGGAAATAGAGGTAGATGAGTACTGGGAGGAGGATGAGGAATGATGGAGTAGATACTAGGAGAGGAAATAGAGGTAGATGAGTGCTGGGAGGAGGATGAGGAATGATGGAGTAGATACTAGGAGGGGAAATAGAGGTAGATGAGTACAGGGAGGAGGATGAGGAATGATGGAGTAGATACTAGGAGGGGAAATAGAGGTAGATGAGTACTGGGAGGAGGATGAGGAATGATGGAGTAGATACTAGGAGGGGAAATAGAGGTAGATGAGTACTGGGAGGAGGATGAGGAATGATGGAGTAGATACTAGGAGGGGAAATAGGTAGATGAGTGCTGGGAGGAGGATGAGGAATGATGGAGTAGATACTAGGAGGGGAAATAGGTAGATGAGTGCTGGGAGGAGGATGAGGAATGATGGAGTAGATACTAGGAGGGGAAATAGGTAGATGAGTGCTGGGAGGAGGATGAGGAATGATGGAGTAGATACTAGGAGGGGAAATAGGTAGATGAGTGCTGGGAGGAGGATGAGGAATGATGGAGTAGATACTAGGAGGGGAAACAGAGGTAGATGAGTACTGGGAGGAGGATGAGGAATGATGGAGTAGATACTAGGAGGGGAAATAGAGGTAGATGAGTACTGGGAGGAGGATGAGGAATGATGGAGTAGATACTAGGAGGGGAAATAGAGGTAGATGAGTACTGGGAGGAGGATGAGGAATGATGGAGTAGATACTAGGAGGGGAAATAGAGGTAGATGAGTACTGGGAGGAGGATGAGGAATGATGGAGTAGATACTAGGAGGGGAAATAGAGGTAGATGAGTACTGGGAGGAGGATGAGGAATGATGGAGTAGATACTAGGAGGGGAAATAGAGGTAGATGAGTGCTGGGAGGAGGATGAGGAATGATGGAGTAGATACTAGGAGAGGAAATAGGTAGATGAGTACTGGGAGGAGGATGAGGAATGATAGAGTAGATACTAGGAGAGGAAATAGAGGTAGAGGAGTACGAGGAGGAGGATGAGGAATGATGGAGTAGATACTAGGAGAGGAAATAGAGGTAGATGAGTACTGGGAGGAGGATGAGGAATGATAGAGTAGATACTAGGAGAGGAAATAGAGGTAGATGAGTACTGGGAGGAGGATGAGGAATGATGGAGTAGATACTAGGAGAGGAAATAGAGGTAGATGAGTGCTGGGAGGAGGATGAGGAATGATGGAGTAGATACTAGGAGAGGAAATAGAGGTAGATGAGTGCTGGGAGGAGGATGAGGAATGATAGAGTAGATACTAGGAGAGGAAATAGAGGTAGATGAGTACTGGGAGGAGGATGAGGAATGATGGAGTAGATACTAGGAGGGGAAATAGAGGTAGATGAGTGCTGGGAGGAGGATGAGGAATGATGGAGTAGATACTAGGAGGGGAAATAGAGGTAGATGAGTACTGGGAGGAGGATGAGGAATGATGGAGTAGGTACTAGGAGGGGAAATAGAGGTAGATGAGTGCTGGGAGGAGGATGAGGAATGATGGAGTAGATACTAGGAGGGGAAATAGAGGTAGATGAGTACTGGGAGGAGGATGAGGAATGATGGAGTAGATACTAGGAGGGGAAATAGAGGTAGATGAGTACTGGGAGGAGGATGAGAAATGATGGAGTAGATACTAGGAGAGGAAATAGGTAGATGAGTGCTGGAAGGAGGATGAGGAATGATGGAGTAGATACTAGGAGGGGAAATAGAGGTAGATGAGTACTGGGAGGAGGATGAGGAATGATGGAGTAGATACTAGGAGGGGAAATAGAGGTAGATGAGTACTGGGAGGAGGATGAGGAATGATGGAGTAGATACTAGGAGGGGAAATAGAGGTAGATGAGTACTGGGAGGAGGATGAGGAATGATGGAGTAGATACTAGGAGAGGAAATAGAGGTAGATGAGTGCTGGGAGGAGGATGAGGAATGATGGAGTAGATACTAGGAGAGGAAATAGAGGTAGATGAGTACTGGGAGGAGGATGAGGAATGATGGAGTAGATACTAGGAGGGGAAATAGAGGTAGATGAGTACTGGGAGGAGGATGAGGAATGATGGAGTAGATACTAGGAGGGGAAATAGGTAGATGAGTACTGGGAGGAGGATGAGGAATGATGGAGTAGATACTAGGAGGGGAAATAGAGGTAGATGAGTACTGGGAGGAGGATGAGGAATGATGGAGTAGATACTAGGAGGGGAAATAGAGGTAGATGAGTACTGGGAGGAGGATGAGGAATGATGGAGTAGATACTAGGAGAGGAAATAGAGGTAGATGAGTACTGGGAGGAGGATGAGGAATGATGGAGTAGATACTAGGAGGGGAAATAGAGGTAGATGAGTGCTGGGAGGAGGATGAGGAATGATGGAGTAGATACTAGGAGAGGAAATAGAGGTAGATGAGTGCTGGGAGGAGGATGAGGAATGATGGAGTAGATACTAGGAGGGGAAATAGGTAGATGAGTACTGGGAGGAGGATGAGGAATGATGGAGTAGATACTAGGAGGGGAAATAGAGGTAGATGAGTACTGGGAGGAGGATGAGGAATGATGGAGTAGATACTAGGAGGGGAAATAGAGGTAGATGAGTACTGGGAGGAGGATGAGGAATGATGGAGTAGATACTAGGAGGGGAAATAGGTAGATGAGTACTGGGAGGAGGATGAGGAATGATGGAGTAGATACTAGGAGGGGAAATAGAGGTAGATGAGTACTGGGAGGAGGATGAGGAATGATGGAGTAGATACTAGGAGGGGAAATAGAGGTAGATGAGTACTGGGAGGAGGATGAGGAATGATGGAGTAGATACTAGGAGAGGAAATAGAGGTAGATGAGTACAGGGAGGAGGATGAGGAATGATGGAGTAGATACTAGGAGGGGAAATAGAGGTAGATGAGTACTGGGAGGAGGATGAGGAATGATGGAGTAGATACTAGGAGAGGAAATAGGTAGATGAGTGCTGGGAGGAGGATGAGGAATGATGGAGTAGATACTAGGAGGGGAAATAGGTAGATGAGTACAGGGAGGAGGATGAGGAATGATGGAGTAGATACTAGGAGGGGAAATAGGTAGATGAGTACAGGGAGGAGGATGAGGAATGATGGAGTAGATACTAGGAGAGGAAATAGAGGTAGATGAGTACTGGGAGGAGGATGAGGAATGATGGAGTAGATACTAGGAGAGGAAATAGAGGTAGATGAGTACTGGGAGGAGGATGAGGAATGATGGAGTAGATACTAGGAGTGGAAATAGGTAGATGAGTACTGGGAGGAGGATGAGGAATGATGGAGTAGATACTAGGAGTGGAAATAGGTAGATGAGTGCTGGGAGGAGGATGAGGAATGATGGAGTAGATACTAGGAGTGGAAATAGGTAGATGAGTGCTGGAAGGAGGATGAGGAATGATGGAGTAGATACTAGGAGTGGAAATAGGTAGATGAGTGCTGGGAGGAGGATGAGGAATGATGGAGTAGATACTAGGAGGGGAAATAGGTAGATGAGTACAGGGAGGAGGATGAGGAATGATGGAGTAGATACTAGGAGGGGAAATAGAGGTAGATGAGTGCTGGGAGGAGGATGAGGAATGATGGAGTAGATACTAGGAGGGGAAATAGGTAGATGAGTACTGGGAGGAGGATGAGGAATGATGGAGTAGATACTAGGAGAGGAAATAGAGGTAGATGAGTACTGGGAGGAGGATGAGGAATGATGGAGTAGATACTAGGAGAGGAAATAGAGGTAGATGAGTGCTGGGAGGAGGATGAGGAATGATGGAGTAGATACTAGGAGAGGAAATAGAGGTAGATGAGTACTGGGAGGAGGATGAGGAATGATGGAGTAGATACTAGTAGAGGAAATAGAGGTAGATGAGTGCTGGGAGGAGGATGAGGAATGATGGAGTAGATACTAGGAGGGGAAATAGAGGTAGATGAGTACTGGGAGGAGGATGAGGAATGATGGATAGATACTAGGAGGGGAAACAGAGGTAGATGAGTACTGGGAGGAGGATGAGGAATGATGGAGTAGATACTAGGAGAGGAAATAGAGGTAGATGAGTGCTGGGAGGAGGATGAGGAATGATGGAGTAGATACTAGGAGGGGAAATAGAGGTAGATGAGTACTGGGAGGAGGATGAGAAATGATGGAGTAGATACTAGGAGAGGAAATAGGTAGATGAGTGCTGGAAGGAGGATGAGGAATGATGGAGTAGATACTAGGAGGGGAAATAGAGGTAGATGAGTACTGGGAGGAGGATGAGGAATGATGGAGTAGATACTAGGAGGGGAAATAGAGGTAGATGAGTACTGGGAGGAGGATGAGGAATGATGGAGTAGATACTAGGAGGGGAAATAGAGGTAGATGAGTACTGGGAGGAGGATGAGGAATGATGGAGTAGATACTAGGAGAGGAAATAGAGGTAGATGAGTGCTGGGAGGAGGATGAGGAATGATGGAGTAGATACTAGGAGGGGAAATAGAGGTAGATGAGTACTGGGAGGAGGACGAGGAATGATGGAGTAGATACTAGGAGGGGAAATAGGTAGATGAGTACTGGGAGGAGGATGAGGAATGATGGAGTAGATACTAGGAGGGGAAATAGGTAGATGAGTACTGGGAGGAGGATGAGGAATGATGGAGTAGATACTAGGAGGGGAAATAGAGGTAGATGAGTACTGGGAGGAGGATGAGGAATGATGGAGTAGATACTAGGAGAGGAAATAGAGGTAGATGAGTACAGGGAGGAGGATGAGGAATGATGGAGTAGATACTAGGAGGGGAAATAGAGGTAGATGAGTACTGGGAGGAGGATGAGGAATGATGGAGTAGATACTAGGAGGGGAAATAGAGGTAGATGAGTACTGGGAGGAGGATGAGGAATGATGGAGTAGATACTAGGAGAGGAAATAGAGGTAGATGAGTACTGGGAGGAGGATGAGGAATGATGGAGTAGATACTAGGAGAGGAAATAGGTAGATGAGTGCTGGGAGGAGGATGAGGAATGATGGAGTAGATACTAGGAGGGGAAATAGGTAGATGAGTACAGGGAGGAGGATGAGGAATGATGGAGTAGATACTAGGAGGGGAAATAGGTAGATGAGTA
Organism: Xenopus tropicalis; assembly: GCF_000004195.4. Lineage (NCBI taxonomy): Eukaryota > Metazoa > Chordata > Amphibia > Anura > Pipidae > Xenopus > Xenopus tropicalis. Next base: position 154,155,994 of record NC_030682.2, on the reverse strand, counting down.
CAGGGAGGAGGATGAGGAATGATGGAGTAGATACTAGGAGAGGAAATAGAGGTAGATGAGTACTGGGAGGAGGATGAGGAATGATGGAGTAGATACTAGGAGAGGAAATAGAGGTAGATGAGTACTGGGAGGAGGATGAGGAATGATGGAGTAGATACTAGGAGTGGAAATAGGTAGATGAGTGCTGGGAGGAGGATGAGGAATGATGGAGTAGATACTAGGAGTGGAAATAGGTAGATGAGTGCTGGAAGGAGGATGAGGAATGATGGAGTAGATACTAGGAGTGGAAATAGGTAGATGAGTGCTGGGAGGAGGATGAGGAATGATGGAGTAGATACTAGGAGGGGAAATAGGTAGATGAGTACAGGGAGGAGGATGAGGAATGATGGAGTAGATACTAGGAGGGGAAATAGAGGTAGATGAGTGCTGGGAGGAGGATGAGGAATGATGGAGTAGATACTAGGAGGGGAAATAGGTAGATGAGTACTGGGAGGAGGATGAGGAATGATGGAGTAGATACTAGGAGGGGAAATAGAGGTAGATGAGTGCTGGGAGGAGGATGAGGAATGATGGAGTAGATACTAGGAGGGGAAATAGGTAGATGAGTACTGGGAGGAGGATGAGAAATGATGGAGTAGATACTAGGAGGGGAAATAGGTAGATGAGTACTGGGAGGAGGATAAGGAATGATGGAGTAGATACTAGGAGAGGAAATAGGTAGATGAGTGCTGGGAGGAGGATGAGGAATGATGGAGTAGATACTAGGAGGGGAAATAGGTAGATGAGTACTGGGAGGAGGATGAGGAATGATGGAGTAGATACTAGGAGGGGAAATAGGTAGATTAGTACTGGGAGGAGGATGAGGAATGATGGAGTAGATACTAGGAGGGGAAATAGGTAGATGAGTACTGGGAGGAGGATGAAGAATGATGGAGTAGATACTAGGAGGGGAAATAGGTAGATGAGTACTGGGAGGAGGATGAGGAATGATGGAGTAGATACTAGGAGGGGAAATAGGTAGATGAGTACTGGGAGGAGGATGAGGAATGATGGAGTAGATACTAGGAGAGGAAATAGGTAGATGAGTGCTGGGAGGAGGATGAAGAATGATGGAGTAGATACTAGGAGAGGAAATAGAGGTAGATGAGTACTGGGAGGAGGATGAGGAACGATGGAGTAGATACTAGGAGAGGAAATAGAGGTAGATGAGTGCTGGGAGGAGGATGAGGAATGATGGAGTAGATACTAGGAGAGGAAATAGAGGTAGATGAGTGCTGGGAGGAGGATGAGGAATGATGGAGTAGATACTAGGAGAGGAAATAGAGGTAGATGAGTACTGGGAGGAGGATGAGGAATGATGGAGTAGATACTAGGAGGGGAAATAGGTAGATGAGTACTGGGAGGAGGATGAGGAATGATGGAGTAGATACTAGGAGAGGAAATAGAGGTAGATGAGTACTGGGAGGAGGATGAGGAATGATGGAGTAGATACTAGGAGGGGAAATAGAGGTAGATGAGTGCAGGGAGGAGGATGAGGAATGATGGAGTAGATACTAGGAGGGGAAATAGAGGTAGATGAGTACTGGGAGGAGGATGAGGAATGATGGAGTAGGTACTAGGAGGGGAAATAGGTAGATGAGTACTGGGAGGAGGATGAGGAATGATGGAGTAGATACTAGGAGGGGAAATAGGTAGACGAGTACTGGGAGGAGGATGAAGAATGATGGAGTAGATACTAGGAGGGGAAATAGGTAGATGAGTGCTGGGAGGAGGATGAGGAATGATGGAGTAGATACTAGGAGGGGAAATAGGTAGATGAGTACTGGGAGGAGGATGAGGAATGATGGAGTAGATACTAGGAGGGGAAATGGGTAGATGAGTACTGGGAGGAGGATGAAGAATGATGGAGTAGATACTAGGAGGGGAAATAGGTAGATGAGTACTGGGAGGAGGATGAGGAATGATGGAGTAGATACTAGGAGGGGAAATAGGTAGATGAGTACTGGGAGGAGGATGAGGAAAGATGGAGTAGATACTAGGAGAGGAAATAGGTAGATGAGTGCTGGGAGGAGGATGAGGAATGATGGAGTAGATACTAGGAGGGGAAATAGGTAGATGAGTACTGGGAGGAGGATGAAGAATGATGGAGTAGATACTAGGAGGGGAAATAGGTAGATGAGTGCTGGGAGGAGGATGAGGAATGATGGAGTAGATACTAGGAGGGGAAATAGGTAGATGAGTACTGGGAGGAGGATGAGGAATGATGGAGTAGATACTAGGAGGGGAAATAGGTAGATGAGTACTGGGAGGAGGATGAAGAATGATGGAGTAGATACTAGGAGGGGAAATAGGTAAATGAGTACTGGGAGGAGGATGAGGAATGATGGAGTAGATACTAGGAGGGGAAATAGGTAGATGAGTACTGGGAGGAGGATGAGGAAAGATGGAGTAGATACTAGGAGAGGAAATAGGTAGATGAGTGCTGGGAGGAGGATGAAGAATGATGGAGTAGATACTAGGAGAGGAAATAGAGGTAGATGAGTACTGGGAGCAGGATGAGGAACGATGGAGTAGATACTAGGAGAGGAAATAGAGGTAGATGAGTGCTGGGAGGAGGATGAGGAATGATGGAGTAGATACTAGGAGAGGAAATAGAGGTAGATGAGTGCTGGGAGGAGGATGAGGAATGATGGAGTAGATACTAGGAGAGGAAATAGAGGTAGATGAGTACAGGGAGGAGGATGAGGAACGATGGAGTAGATACTAGGAGGGGAAATAGGTAGATGAGTACTGGGAGGAGGATGAGGAATGATGGAGTAGATACTAGGAGAGGAAATAGAGGTAGATGAGGTGCTGGGAGGAGGATGAAGAATGATGGAGTAGATACTAGGAGAGGAAATAGAGGTAGATGAGTACTGGGAGGAGGAGGAGGAATGATGGAGTAGATACTAGGAGGGGAAATAGGTAGATGAGTACTGGGAGGAGGATGAGGAATCATGGAGTAGATACTAGGAGAGGAAATAGGTAGATGAGTGCTGGGAGGAGGATGAAGAATGATGGAGTAGATACTAGGAGGGGAAATAGAGGTAGATGAGTACTGGGAGGAGGATGAGGAATGATGGAGTAGATACTAGGAGGGGAAATAGAGGTAGATGAGTACTGGGAGGAGGATGAGGAATGATGGAGTAGATACTAGGAGAGGAAATAGAGGTAGATGAGTGCTGGGAGGAGGATGAGGAATGATGGAGTAGATACTAGGAGAGGAAATAGAGGTAGATGAGTACTGGGAGGAGGATGAGGAATGATGGAGTAGATACTAGGAGGGGAAATAGAGGTAGATGAGTACTGGGAGGAGGATGAGGAATGATGGAGTAGATACTAGGAGGGGAAATAGAGGTAGATGAGTGCTGGGAGGAGGATGAGGAATGATGGAGTAGATACTAGGAGAGGAAATAGAGGTAGATGAGTGCTGGGAGGAGGATGAGGAATGATGGAGTAGATACTAGGAGGGGAAATAGAGGTAGATGAGTACTGGGAGGAGGATGAGGAATGATGGAGTAGATACTAGGAGGGGAAATAGAGGTAGATGAGTACTGGGAGGAGGATGAGGAATGATGGAGTAGATACTAGGAGGGGAAATAGAGGTAGATGAGTACTGGGAGGAGGATGAGGAATGATGGAGTAGTTACTAGGAGAGGAAATAGAGGTAGATGAGTGCTGGGAGGAGGATGAGGAATGATGGAGTAGATACTAGGAGAGGAAATAGAGGTAGATGAGTACTGGGAGGAGGATGAGGAATGATGGAGTAGATACTAGGAGAGGAAATAGAGGTAGATGAGTACTGGGAGGAGGATGAGGAATGATGGAGTAGATACTAGGAGAGGAAATAGAGGTAGATGAGTACTGGGAGGAGGATGAGGAATGATGGAGTAGATACTAGGAGGAGGAGAAGGTACAGAAAAAGACATTTTCTACTAGTAGCCAATGAGAAATCTCGGTACCTCTGCCTGGGTGGATTTCAGCTGTTGCTTCTCAATGAATGAAATCATTTCCTGACCGCTTCCCAGTCCGACCAGCTGAGATCTCATATTCCTGAAGAACAGTGCGAGTAGTTTGGAGACCGACTGGTTAAACCGACTCAAGCACTCGACCAGTTCCCCACTGTCAGACATAAACAGAGACTGGCGTGTTAGTAGCGTAAGTGCAGCCATTCAGCTAAGGCTCAGGCTCAGGCACAGGCTCAGACACAGGCACAGGTACAGGCACAGGTACAGGCTCAGGTACAGGTACAGGCACAGGTACAGGCTCAGGTACAGGCTCAGGCACAGGTACAGGCACAGGCACAGGCTCAGGCACAGGCTCAGGCACAGGTACAGGCACAGGCACAGGCTCAGGCACAGGTACAGGCACAGGCTCAGGCACAGGCTCAGGCACAGGCTCAGGCACATGTACAGGCTCAGACTCAGGCACAGGCTCAGGCACATGTACAGGCACAGACTCAGGCACAGGCTCAGGCACAGCCACTAATAGAGGGCAGCACATAGAGCGAGCAGTTACACAGAGGGGAGAGCTGTACAGACGCAGCTGTATTGGGGTCACACTCCCACCATCCCATGCTGTGACGGACATTTTACCTGAAAACTTCTGTCCAGGATCTGGTGATGGCGTTGGTTATTGGCTGTGACAACTGCTCATTAAAGTCAATGACTCCACATGCAGGAGAGCTGTAGTAGCCGTGGCGGGCACAGGTGGCTCTGTATGTTGGGTAGGAGTAGCCTCCAGACTGCTGCACAGACAAACAGCAACACGTCACGCCTGACAAAACTTGGCTCCACCGTGAATTTTGGAAGAATTCATATTCCTACATAATCAAGTAAGGAGCAGGGGGCAAGCCAAGTGGGTAGAAAGGAGCAGGGGGCAAGCCGAGTGAGTAGAAAGGAGCAGGGGGCAAGCCGAGTTAGTAGAAAGGAGCAGGGGGCAAGCCAAGTGGGTTAGAAAGGAGCAGGGGGCAAGCCGAGTGAGTAGAAAGGAGCAGGGGGCAAGCCGAGTTAGTAGAAAGGAGCAGGGGGCAAGTCGAGTGGGTTAGAAAGGAGCAGGGGGCAAGCCGAGTGGGTTAGAAAGGAGCAGGGGGCAAGCCGAGTGAGTAGAAAGGAGCAGGGGGCAAGCCGAGTGAGTAGAAAGGAGCAGGGGGCAAGCCAAGTGGGTAGAAAGGAGCAGGGGGCAAGCCAAGTGGGTAGAAAGGAGCAGGGGGCAAGCCGAGTGAGTAGAAAGGAGCAGGGGGCAAGCCGAGTGGGTTAGAAAGGAGCAGGGGCAAGCCGAGTGGGTAGAAAGGAGCAGGGGGCAAGCCAAGTGGGTTAGAAAGGAGCAGGGGGCAAGCCGAGCGAGTAGAAAGGAGCAGGGGGCAAGCCAAGTGGGTAGAAAGGAGCAGGGGGCAAGCCAAGTGGGTAGAAAGGAGCAGGGGGCAAGCCGAGTGAGTAGAAAGGAGCAGGGGGCAAGGTAAGTGGGTTAGAAAGGAGCAGGGGGCAAGCCGAGTGGGTTAGAAAGGAGCAGGGGGCAAGCCAAGTGGGTAGAAAGGAGCAGGGGGCAAGCCAAGTGGGTAGAAAGGAGCAGGGGGCAAGCCAAGTGGGTTAGAAAGGAGCAGGGGGCAAGCCGAGTGAGTAGAAAGGAGCAGGGGGCAAGCCAAGTGGGTAGAAAGGAGCAGGGGGCAAGCCAAGTGGGTAGAAAGGAGCAGGGGGCAAGTCGAGTGGGTTAGAAAGGAGCAGGGGGCAAGCCGAGTGGGTTAGAAAGGAGCAGGGGGCAAGCCTAGTGGGTTAGAAAGGAGCAGGGGGCAAGCCGAGTGAGTAGAAAGGAGCAGGGGGCAAGCCAAGTGGGTAGAAAGGAGCAGGGGGCAAGTCGAGTGGGTTAGAAAGGAGCAGGGGGCAAGTCGAGTGGGTTAGAAAGGAGCAGGGGGCAAGCCGAGTGGGTTAGAAAGGAGCAGGGGGCAAGCCGAGTGGGTTAGAAAGGAGCAGGGGGCAAGCCTAGTGGGTTAGAAAGGAGCAGGGGGCAAGCCGAGTGAGTAGAAAGGAGCAGGGGGCAAGCCAAGTGGGTAGAAAGGAGCAGGGGGCAAGCCAAGTGGGTTAGAAA
>NC_030682.2:154029871-154144871 GCF_000004195.4 Xenopus tropicalis | reverse complement strand
TCCCCCCCCTCCTACCCAGGAACTGCCCCCTCAGCCCCCCAACCCACTCCCCCAGAACCTCTCTCTATTCTGCCAACACTGTTCCACATGCTCCCCCCCTCCTACCCAGGAACTGCCCCCTCAGCCCCCCAACCCACTCCCCAGAACCTCTCTCTATTCTGCCAACACTGTTCCACATGCTCCCCCCCCTCCTACCCAGGAACTTCCCCCTCAGCCCCCCAACCCACTCCCCCAGAACCTCTCTCTATTCTGCCAACACTGTTCCACATGCTCCCCCCCCTCCTACCCAGGAACTTCCCCCTCAGCCCCCCAACCCACTCCCCCAGAACCTCTCTCTATTCTGCCAACACTGTTCCACGTGCTCCCCCCCTCCTACCCAAGAACTGCCCCCTCAGCCCCCCAACCCACTCCCCCAGAACCTCTGTCTATTCAGCCAACACTGTTCCACGTGCTCCCCAATTTGTGACTAAGAGCAGGGTCAGAAATAGAGGCCGAATGGGCACAAACTTTGGGTCCTTAGTGCCCCTCCTCCCTTGATACGTCTTCCCCTATTTCTGCCCCGATGCCAACCTGGGCATGTGGGTACTAAAGGGGAACTATTACACACCTACAATGGGCAGAAAGTTATGGCTTCAATGCTGGGACCCAAGGAAAGGACAGGAGGTAGCCACAACATTGCTGATCCAGGGGTAAGTCACAATGAAGATGTATTTTCGCACCGTTGAAACCCACCTGATTAATTTCACATCCCCCAAGTGTATTTGCCTTAAAATGTTACAAGATTCACCTCTTCATCAGAGCCCCCCCCCAGAATACTTCCACTCCTTCCAGTTCTGCCCCCACTTCCCCGCTATATTACCCCACCCACCCACTGTCCATATGAAGTCCCTGAGCTGCCTGGCACTAAGGGCCCCGTGATGCAATGAAACAATCCATGGAGATAACAGCAGACACCTTACCCTTTCCCACTGCTCATACAGCGTCTGCTTCTCGGCTTCCAGCCTGGTGAGGCGATGGCCCAGCCGTACCACTGTGTCCTCCAGTCTGTTGGTCTCATCATGTAAATTCAAAGCCCTGGGGGGGGGGCATAGCAAGAGAACCAATCAGATACACTCAAATGAGATCTGCTCCTTTGGCACCTTGCCTCTATACGCCCACTGCCAGGCAATATTGGGCTGATCCGGATCAAAGCACAGTGAATGAAGGCTGGGGGGCAAGGACCACAGCAACAACACAATGTGCAGGACGGCCCATCGGGAGGCCCAAACATAGTGTCTGTTACTACATAACCCCATAACCAGTTCATTATTTAACTTCTTAAAGGAAAAGGTACAATCACTAGGGGGGTGGAGCCAAAGTTTTAGGCACTTCCCCCCAAATGATTGTAATCGCTTCCCTCACAGTTACCCCGGCTGGTGTGGTTTCCTCCTAACAGGAGCCCCAACCCGGGGTACAAGGTAAGGTAATAACTGAGGGGCGCCCCATTTTGATTTTACCCTCCCTTTGCCTTTAACAGATCCTAAAATGCCCGATGTGTGGAGGCTCAGTGGCCACAGCTCATACATTTCCCACTAGTTCTGCCTCAGTATTGAGTGGCCCCTGGGGTGCAACTGGCCTACGAGCTGCCACAAGGGCAGATACACGGAAGCCACACGTCTGTGGTTGTCCTTGCACCCAGAGGCACCCAAGGGCCCTTCAGCACCCACCATTGGATCCTGCGGCCCCCCTGCATGCCTGCCTGCACCCAGGTAAGTAACACACACAGACAGTGTAGCTTACACTGTTCCCATGTACTTAGTACATAGCCGGGTGCCAAACTGAGTTTCCTTGCCCCTCTGTCTGGCAGAAACTGGGAACCATAGAGTGCGCCCGCCCAGGAACATTGCCATGGCTGGTGTGTAACATGCTGAGCCCAACACTAGGCTGGCACTCACTGCCACAACCATAATGCCACAAGCACTAATGCAGCTTATTTACAGCAGCCCAGGGGTAAGAGAGGCTAAATCTCCAATGTAATAATATGAAATTGAAATAGATATCAGGGAAAATAGCAACAATGTACTTTGCAAACGACATTCCCCACATTGGCACACTGGCACAACATATGGGCAATGAGCTGCCAGTCTCGTTACTTCCGCACTGAACACTGATCCGTACAATATAAAGTGCTTTTATCTCATGTCCAGTGCCATTTATTGTACCAAATAAAGGGGAAAATGAAGAAGTAGCACGTATGGCTCAACACTTGGCTAAAGAGGGAGCCTTGCAGCCCCCCTGTAACTCTGAGCGCACACTCAGGATTCCGTAAGGGCAGTGGCATACGTGTTGCTGCGATTTCCAGAAGTCGCCTGAAGTTGCCTCTCACAGCTCAATAGAACCGGGTAAATGGCGTTCAAAGATGAACTGGAGGGGTGCCTCACCCATGGTCGGACTGGGCCCACAGGGAAAAAACCCAGTGGGCCCCAGGCCCAACCTTTGCCGGTGCTCCCCTGGCCTTCGGTGTTCCTCGCCTGACGCGTTAAACTTAGACGTGCTCAGGGGAAGACGGCGGAGGCCCCTGCGGGGGGTTAGGGAGGCTCAGCGGGGGCCCCTGTGGGGGGTTAGGGGGTGCAGCAGGGGCCCCTAGGGGGTGCTGGGGGACGCGGCCAGCAGGGGTACCTGCAGGGCCCCAGGATCAGCAGCCCGGGTGGGCTCTGCACCCCCCAGTCCGACCCTGGCCTCACCTCTTGATCTCCTGGGTGTTGTACAGGTCTGTCTTTGTGCAGATCACGGCCATGTTCTCAAAGTGCCCATCCATAAAGAGTTGGCGCCTCAGGCTGGACGTCAGTATCTCTTTGGCTGTCTTATCATCGACTGCCCGGGTGATGTTGGCGACTGCCCAAACCACATCACATTTCTGCAGATACTGCCGGGGAGAGAGAAGCCAACAATGAGAAGGGGTAACTACACCACTGCGGTATATGTTGCGCAATTATTCACTATACAAGAAAAGGAAAATGAGAAATTAAGCGAATGTATATTTCTTCTTCGTCCCTTCCATGTCAGTACGCATGTTAGGCGGTAGGACTTATATACCAAAGCCAATCAGAATTAACCCTTACCTATAAGACCATGTGACTTCCTCCTCACCACTGTTATTTTTTGTCCTACTGAACAGGAGGTAGGATCTCCCTCCTCACCATTTTGTGATTTCACAGTTTTGATTTTTCTTTTGTTTTTGTCATTTTATTTATTTTTTACCTCTGTGTATACATAGAGAGATGATTCCCAGGTAATGGAGAAGATTTTACCTGATGCCCCAATAAGTAAAGTAAGCAAACTTTCACCTATTGGGAAGAAATGCAGGTGTGGGCATACCCATGGTCCTAGCCTTGTGCTAAAATAGCCCCCTGCTCTATTCCCATGTATGCACAGTATGCAAACAGGCACTTAGTGGGAAATAGCCCCCCTGCTCTATTCCCATGTATGCACAGTATGCAAACAGGCACTTAGTGGGAAATAGCCCCCCTGCTCTATTCCCATGTATGCACAGTATGCAACAGGCGCTTAGTGGGAAGGGATACAGGGGTGGGTATTTCCACATTCCTGCCTGTGATCAATTGAGTCTCCTTTTTCCTATGGTGTTTTGAGCCTTTGAAGACTGATATCAGACTAAAGGGCCATGGGTATGGATATGGGCTAGTGATAACTTAGTCTGAATCTGGTGAGTATGAATCTTCAGTCTCCACTGTGTGTATGAAATGCTCAGGGCACTGAGAAGCCTGGATACTAACGAGCTAATTATGTCCCTCAGCTGAAGGCTGTCTGGGTTCCTGTGGGAGTTGCCATGCTGCTGACTACTCACTGTTATCTGGTAAGGTGTAAGTGCTTCTTTAGGGCACTTTGCTATTGATATCTTTAGTGTTTTTACTGTAAGCCTGAGTCCTCTGTGCAGGTGTGGGTGCAGGTATGGGTGCTCATTACACCAGGTGCTTCCAAGACTGGCTGGGAGTTGCACTGCTGTAGCAGTATGGTATCTCCTTTTCTCGCAGGGAGTCTGCACCTTTTAACCAGTCTTTCTCCAGGGTTCTGACTGGAGTTTGCCTTTACCTACAAGCCAGTGTTATCTTGTTAGGTGCTTGTATGCTTCTTGGGCTCCTTGTTATTGCTATTTCATATATGTAGAATTCCTTGTGAATCAAATCTCCTGTGCAGACACAGCAGGTATAGCAGCTCTTATTCCATCAGGGGCTTCCTGGTGTAACTGGGGTTTCTGCTGTGGCAGTATTGTACCTTTTTCCTGCTTATTTTATTTCTGGCAGGCCCTGGTTTGGTCTTTGGCTTAAAAGGCAGTTTTTTCCTACCAGGTATGAACAGAGTTGTAGTTCAACTCCTTTTTCTTTCTGGTGTGTTTACAGGTATTTATTTCTGCCTGCTAGCATGATAGGAGCCAACATTGGTAAATGTTTGCTTGCTATGTGCCTGTCATTTTGCATGATTGCCGGCTTGTGCTATGGCCTTTGCTTACGTGCCTGTTGGTCCTTGTCCTGGTTATGGCCTTTGGTCAGCGTGGCTGCTGGTCTTGGTCCCTGTTAGCCAGTTTTTTGCTATGTCTCTTGGCTTGCTTGGCTGCTGGTCCTTGTCATGGACTTTGCCTTGTGTGCCTGTTGGCCCTGGCCCTGATTATGGTCTTTGGTTTGCTTGGCTGTTGGTTCTGTCTATGGCCTTTGCCTCAGTTGGCTGCAGTTCCTGCTTATGGCCTCCGGCTCATCTGTCTGCCTCTGACCCCTGGCATCAGACTTTCTGCTATAGCCTTGGCTTGCTTGGCTGCTGGTCCTTGTCATGGACTTTGCCTTGTGTGCCTGTTGGCCCCGATTATGGTCTTTGGCTTGCTTGGCTGTTGGTTCTGTCTATGGCCTTTGCCTCACTTGGCTGCAGTTCCTGCTTATGGCCTCCGGCTCATCTGTCTGCCTCTGACCCCTGGCATCAGACTTTCTGCTATAGCCTTGGCTTGCTTGGCTGCTGGTCCTTGTCATGGACTTTGCCTTGTGTGCCTGTTGACCCTGGGCGTGATTATGGTTTTTGGTTTGCTTGGCCGTTGGTTCTGTCTATGGCCTTTGCCTCACTTGGCTGCAATTCCTGCTTATGGCTTCTAAACTCATCTGTCTACTGCCTCTGACCCCTGGCATCAGACTTTCTGCTATAGCCTTGGCTTGCTTGGCTGCTGGTCCTTGTCATGGACTTTGCCTTGTGTATCTGTTGACCCTGATTATGGCCTATGGCCTTTGCCTTTGGCTTGCTTTGCTACTGCAGCGGAATTTTTGCTATAGGCTTGCCTGCTGGTCCTTGTTTTGGACTCTGGCTTGCTTGTCTGCTGGTCCTTGCTGGCTTGAGCGGCCACTGGGCCTTGGTTTGGCCGTTTTCTTTGCTTGGTCGCTGGCCTTGGTTCTGTCCTTGACTCACTTGGCGGCTGCTTCCGCTCCTGGCTTTTAGCTCACTTGGCCGCTGGTTCTGTCTTCTGGTTTGCTTGGCCATTTTTCCCAGTTCTGTCTTTTGGCTTGCTCGGCAGTGGGATCTGATTTTGGCCTTTGGCTTGCTAGCCCATTGGTTCCAGTTTTGACCTTTGGCTCGTTTGGCCATTAGTTTTGGTCTTTGACTTGCTTGTCCATTGGTTTTGGCCTTTGGCTCTGGTTTCAGCCTTTTGGCTCAGGTTTTGACCTTTAGCTTGATTGGCCTTTTGGCTCTGTTTTTGGCCCTTAGCTTGCTTGGCCATTGGCTCAAGTTTTGACCTTCTGGCTCGCTTGCCCATTGGTGTTGGCTCTGGTTCTGGCCTTTGGCTTGCTTGGCCGTTGGCTCTGGTTCTGGCCTTTGGCTTGCTTGGCCGTTGGCTCCGGTTCTGGCCTTTGGCTTGCTTGGTGATTGACTCCAGTTTTAGCCTTTGGTCCTGGTTGTGGCTCATTTGACCCCGGTTTTAGCCTTGGTTTGCTTGGCAACTAGCCCTGTTTTCTGTCCTTTGGCTCTCAGGGAGACTGGCCCTGGTTATGAACTCATAGCTCATAGGATGCTGGCAATTGTACACAAGGCTGCAAATTTTGTTGTGGTCCTTGGCGCAGGTGGCTGCTGGCCTTGGCGTATATGGATGCCAGTCATGCTGTGGTCCTTGGTGCAGGCATGTTGTTGTCTGCCTTTAATATGGTCTTTGGTTCATGTCAGGGTGGGCCTTGGCGCTTGTGGCTGTCTACCTTAGCTTCTTTCTTGGCATGTGTGGGTGCTTGTTTTTTACCTTGTATTCCACTCCTTACTAGCAGTGGCCAGTTTGGGGACAGGTTTCTTTGCAGTTACAGTATCTGAACAGTGCATCAGTGGTTGCAGGTCTTAAAGGACATGTCAACCCCTCAGATGAAAATTTAATACAGTAAAAGGCAGAACAGTACCTTCATGTAGCTGTACCTCTAAGCGCTGAATTATGGTCCAGTCTTCAGTTTCACTACTCTAACTCCTCAGATAACTGCTGCCTTCAGAGAGTCCCCCAGTCCCCCTCCCCTTGGGAAGCGCTGGCGTTCTGGCGTATGCGCAAGCGCTGTGTGATTTCCCACATTACTCGCATGCGCAGTGAGTTCCAGCTCTTCAATGACGCCGTCGACCATGTGATGTCAGGCGCGTCATTCCTGACCCTGGAAGCCGCGCCCGCTCCCCCCTTGCAGCCAATCAAAATCGTGCATCGCGCGTTGCTACGGCAACGCGCGAATTTTAAAAAATAATGTAACTTGCTCCCCCATTGCAGCCACTCCACATCGTGCATCGCGCGTTGCTATGGAAACGCGAAAATGTTAAATGTACAGTAACTTGCTCCTGTGGCCAGTGCCGGCACAGTTCAGTGGATGGGAGCATTTGAATGACCTGCAAGCACATATTTTAAAGCTGGCAAAAGGACATGTAAGTAGTATTGTCTAGTAGTATTCTACTACTACTACTACTGTTCTACTACTACTGTTCTAATTATTTTTCTTTACCTGGCAAATATTTTATTTCCAATAAATGAATTACTTTCTGACTTTATTTGTATACACTTGTATGTACTCACCTTATGACTTTATGATTATTAATGAATACTATTTATAATTTTTTTACCAGCTATATCTTTAATCATATTTCTTTAACTGTCTTTTGTATATGAATTATTCATATATATATATGAATAATTCATATACAAAAGTCAGAAAAAGAAATATGATTAAAGATATAGCTGGTAAAAAAATTATAAATAGTTTTCATTAATAATCATAAAGTCATAAAGTGAGTAATTCATTTATTGTAAATATAATATTAAAATGATTATAAAATTAAAATGATTAGAACAGTAGTAGTAGTAGTAGAACATATATATATATATATATACATATATATGCCTTTTTTCTATATATACTTCATTGTTTATATGTGTGTATGTGTATATATATATATATATATATATATATATATATATATATATATATATATATATATGGTTATATATGGTTATTCTCTCTCTCTCTAAATATATATGCCGTCTTACTGTATTTTTTACTAGCCTATTAGCCTGTTTCAGTGATACAGCTGTAATTATTGCTCTGATTATGTGGGATTATGAATGAGTGGGATTATATGCGTGACTGGGTATGCATGTGAGTGGGATTATATGTATGAGAGTAAAATAGTATATATAGTAACAGTATAATAAAATAGATTACAAACAGAGGTAAGATTTAATGCAGTTTACAAGGTAAAAGAATGTATGTCAATAATGAGGTTTGCTAATAAAGTTACACTAGAAAAAAACTTCTGAGAAAGGTCATCAGGCGTGTCTGGATATGCAAATGTCAGTGATGATGTAGCAGATAGAAAATGGCCACCTGGTTAAAGCAGATCTTTGAATCTGGAAAATGGGACAGTTCAGGCTAACGGAGGGAGATCAGACAGAGAAACTGATGCAGTTTGAAAGGGGAATATGTGCCCAACCCAAAGACATGTTAAAGATTTTTAGGGTTGACACGTCCTTTAAGTTCTCTTGAGAGTCATGTATTGCAGGCACAGCGCTATCTTATTGCTAATTTTTTATTGAAAACAAGCAACTTGTAAAATAATTACAAAACAAAACAAATATTCTGTTTAAAATAAAACAAATTCCATAAATATAAACAGAAGTTAAAACTTAGCATATATTTACATGTATTTAATTCCGCAGTATTTCCTCTCAAAGCAAAAGCCTACCCCAACCCTAAGGACAGAAAGACAAAGACGCAGGTTACTCACCTAAAACAGCACGAGCCCAATCATAAAAATCTCTCAGGAAAAAAAATCTAAAGGGAGTGAGAGAGACCAGCCCCACACCAGAAAGGCCAATCAGAAATTTATTTTTTACCTCTGTGTATACATAGAGAGATGATTCCCAGGTAATGGAGAAGATTTTACCTGATGCCCCAATAAGTAAAGTAAGCAAACTTTCACCTATTGGGAAGAAATGCAGGTGTGGGCATACCCATGGTCCTAGCCTTGTGCTAAAATAGCCCCCTGCTCTATTCCCATGTATGCACAGTATGCAAACAGGCACTTAGTGGGAAATAGCCCCCCTGCTCTATTCCCATGTATGCACAGTATGCAAACAGGCACTTAGTGGGAAATAGCCCCCCTGCTCTATTCCCATGTATGCACAGTATGCAACAGGCGCTTAGTGGGAAGGGATACAGGGGTGGGTATTTCCACATTCCTGCCTGTGATCAATTGAGTCTCCTTTTTCCTATGGTGTTTTGAGCCTTTGAAGACTGATATCAGACTAAAGGGCCATGGGTATGGATATGGGCTAGTGATAACTTAGTCTGAATCTGGTGAGTATGAATCTTCAGTCTCCACTGTGTGTATGAAATGCTCAGGGCACTGAGAAGCCTGGATACTAACGAGCTAATTATGTCCCTCAGCTGAAGGCTGTCTGGGTTCCTGTGGGAGTTGCCATGCTGCTGACTACTCACTGTTATCTGGTAAGGTGTAAGTGCTTCTTTAGGGCACTTTGCTATTGATATCTTTAGTGTTTTTACTGTAAGCCTGAGTCCTCTGTGCAGGTGTGGGTGCAGGTATGGGTGCTCATTACACCAGGTGCTTCCAAGACTGGCTGGGAGTTGCACTGCTGTAGCAGTATGGTATCTCCTTTTCTCGCAGGGAGTCTGCACCTTTTAACCAGTCTTTCTCCAGGGTTCTGACTGGAGTTTGCCTTTACCTACAAGCCAGTGTTATCTTGTTAGGTGCTTGTATGCTTCTTGGGCTCCTTGTTATTGCTATTTCATATATGTAGAATTCCTTGTGAATCAAATCTCCTGTGCAGACACAGCAGGTATAGCAGCTCTTATTCCATCAGGGGCTTCCTGGTGTAACTGGGGTTTCTGCTGTGGCAGTATTGTACCTTTTTCCTGCTTATTTTATTTCTGGCAGGCCCTGGTTTGGTCTTTGGCTTAAAAGGCAGTTTTTTCCTACCAGGTATGAACAGAGTTGTAGTTCAACTCCTTTTTCTTTCTGGTGTGTTTACAGGTATTTATTTCTGCCTGCTAGCATGATAGGAGCCAACATTGGTAAATGTTTGCTTGCTATGTGCCTGTCATTTTGCATGATTGCCGGCTTGTGCTATGGCCTTTGCTTACGTGCCTGTTGGTCCTTGTCCTGGTTATGGCCTTTGGTCAGCGTGGCTGCTGGTCTTGGTCCCTGTTAGCCAGTTTTTTGCTATGTCTCTTGGCTTGCTTGGCTGCTGGTCCTTGTCATGGACTTTGCCTTGTGTGCCTGTTGGCCCTGGCCCTGATTATGGTCTTTGGTTTGCTTGGCTGTTGGTTCTGTCTATGGCCTTTGCCTCAGTTGGCTGCAGTTCCTGCTTATGGCCTCCGGCTCATCTGTCTGCCTCTGACCCCTGGCATCAGACTTTCTGCTATAGCCTTGGCTTGCTTGGCTGCTGGTCCTTGTCATGGACTTTGCCTTGTGTGCCTGTTGGCCCCGATTATGGTCTTTGGCTTGCTTGGCTGTTGGTTCTGTCTATGGCCTTTGCCTCACTTGGCTGCAGTTCCTGCTTATGGCCTCCGGCTCATCTGTCTGCCTCTGACCCCTGGCATCAGACTTTCTGCTATAGCCTTGGCTTGCTTGGCTGCTGGTCCTTGTCATGGACTTTGCCTTGTGTGCCTGTTGACCCTGGGCGTGATTATGGTTTTTGGTTTGCTTGGCCGTTGGTTCTGTCTATGGCCTTTGCCTCACTTGGCTGCAATTCCTGCTTATGGCTTCTAAACTCATCTGTCTACTGCCTCTGACCCCTGGCATCAGACTTTCTGCTATAGCCTTGGCTTGCTTGGCTGCTGGTCCTTGTCATGGACTTTGCCTTGTGTATCTGTTGACCCTGATTATGGCCTATGGCCTTTGCCTTTGGCTTGCTTTGCTACTGCAGCGGAATTTTTGCTATAGGCTTGCCTGCTGGTCCTTGTTTTGGACTCTGGCTTGCTTGTCTGCTGGTCCTTGCTGGCTTGAGCGGCCACTGGGCCTTGGTTTGGCCGTTTTCTTTGCTTGGTCGCTGGCCTTGGTTCTGTCCTTGACTCACTTGGCGGCTGCTTCCGCTCCTGGCTTTTAGCTCACTTGGCCGCTGGTTCTGTCTTCTGGTTTGCTTGGCCATTTTTCCCAGTTCTGTCTTTTGGCTTGCTCGGCAGTGGGATCTGATTTTGGCCTTTGGCTTGCTAGCCCATTGGTTCCAGTTTTGACCTTTGGCTCGTTTGGCCATTAGTTTTGGTCTTTGACTTGCTTGTCCATTGGTTTTGGCCTTTGGCTCTGGTTTCAGCCTTTTGGCTCAGGTTTTGACCTTTAGCTTGATTGGCCTTTTGGCTCTGTTTTTGGCCCTTAGCTTGCTTGGCCATTGGCTCAAGTTTTGACCTTCTGGCTCGCTTGCCCATTGGTGTTGGCTCTGGTTCTGGCCTTTGGCTTGCTTGGCCGTTGGCTCTGGTTCTGGCCTTTGGCTTGCTTGGCCGTTGGCTCCGGTTCTGGCCTTTGGCTTGCTTGGTGATTGACTCCAGTTTTAGCCTTTGGTCCTGGTTGTGGCTCATTTGACCCCGGTTTTAGCCTTGGTTTGCTTGGCAACTAGCCCTGTTTTCTGTCCTTTGGCTCTCAGGGAGACTGGCCCTGGTTATGAACTCATAGCTCATAGGATGCTGGCAATTGTACACAAGGCTGCAAATTTTGTTGTGGTCCTTGGCGCAGGTGGCTGCTGGCCTTGGCGTATATGGATGCCAGTCATGCTGTGGTCCTTGGTGCAGGCATGTTGTTGTCTGCCTTTAATATGGTCTTTGGTTCATGTCAGGGTGGGCCTTGGCGCTTGTGGCTGTCTACCTTAGCTTCTTTCTTGGCATGTGTGGGTGCTTGTTTTTTACCTTGTATTCCACTCCTTACTAGCAGTGGCCAGTTTGGGGACAGGTTTCTTTGCAGTTACAGTATCTGAACAGTGCATCAGTGGTTGCAGGTCTTAAAGGACATGTCAACCCCTCAGATGAAAATTTAATACAGTAAAAGGCAGAACAGTACCTTCATGTAGCTGTACCTCTAAGCGCTGAATTATGGTCCAGTCTTCAGTTTCACTACTCTAACTCCTCAGATAACTGCTGCCTTCAGAGAGTCCCCCAGTCCCCCTCCCCTTGGGAAGCGCTGGCGTTCTGGCGTATGCGCAAGCGCTGTGTGATTTCCCACATTACTCGCATGCGCAGTGAGTTCCAGCTCTTCAATGACGCCGTCGACCATGTGATGTCAGGCGCGTCATTCCTGACCCTGGAAGCCGCGCCCGCTCCCCCCTTGCAGCCAATCAAAATCGTGCATCGCGCGTTGCTACGGCAACGCGCGAATTTTAAAAAATAATGTAACTTGCTCCCCCATTGCAGCCACTCCACATCGTGCATCGCGCGTTGCTATGGAAACGCGAAAATGTTAAATGTACAGTAACTTGCTCCTGTGGCCAGTGCCGGCACAGTTCAGTGGATGGGAGCATTTGAATGACCTGCAAGCACATATTTTAAAGCTGGCAAAAGGACATGTAAGTAGTATTGTCTAGTAGTATTCTACTACTACTACTACTGTTCTACTACTACTGTTCTAATTATTTTTCTTTACCTGGCAAATATTTTATTTCCAATAAATGAATTACTTTCTGACTTTATTTGTATACACTTGTATGTACTCACCTTATGACTTTATGATTATTAATGAATACTATTTATAATTTTTTTACCAGCTATATCTTTAATCATATTTCTTTAACTGTCTTTTGTATATGAATTATTCATATATATATATGAATAATTCATATACAAAAGTCAGAAAAAGAAATATGATTAAAGATATAGCTGGTAAAAAAATTATAAATAGTTTTCATTAATAATCATAAAGTCATAAAGTGAGTAATTCATTTATTGTAAATATAATATTAAAATGATTATAAAATTAAAATGATTAGAACAGTAGTAGTAGTAGTAGAACATATATATATATATATATATATATATACATATATATGCCTTTTTTCTATATATACTTCATTGTTTATATGTGTGTATGTGTATATATATATACAGTGGTGTGAAAAACTATTTGCCCCCTTCCTGATTTCTTATTCTTTTGCATGTTTGTCACACAAAATGTTTCTGATCATCAAACACATTTAGCTATTAGTCAAAGATAACACAAGTAAACACAAAATGCAGTTTTTAAATGAGGGTTTTTATTATTTAGGGAGAAAAAAAATCCAAACCTACATGGCCCTGTGTGAAAAAGTAATTGCCCCCTGAACCTAATAACTGGTTGGGCCACCCTAAGTAGCAATAACTGCAATCAAGCGTTTGCGATAACTTGCAACGAGTCTTTTACAGCGCTCTGGAGGAATTTTGGCCCACTCATCTTTGCAGAATTGTTGTAATTCAGCTTTATTTGAGGGTTTTCTAGCATGAACCGCCTTTTTAAGGTCATGCCACAACATCTCAATAGGATTCAGGTCAGGACTTTCACTAGGCCACTCCAAAGTCTTCATTTTGTTTTTCTTCAGCCATTCAGAGGTGGATTTGCTGGTGTGTTTTGGGTCATTGTCCGGCTGCAGCACCCAAGATCGCTTCAGCTTGAGTTGACGAACAGATGGCCGGACATTCTCCTTCAGGATTTTTTGGTAGACAGTAGAATTCATGGTTCCATCTATCACAGCAAGCCTTCCAGGTCCTGAAGCAGCAAAACAAACCCAGACCATCACACTACCACCACCATATTTTACTGTTGGTATGATGTTCTTTTTCTGAAATGCTGTGTTACTTTTACGCCAGATGTAACGGGACACGCACCTTCCAAAAAGTTCAACTTTTGTCTCGTCGGTCCACAATGTATTTTCCCAAAAGTCTTGGCAATCATTGAGATGTTTTTAAGCAAAATTGAGACGAGCCATAATGTTCTTTTTGCTTAAAAGTGGTTTGCGCCTTGGAAATCTGCCATGCAGGCTGTTTTTGCCCAGTCTCTTTCTTATGGTGGAGTCGTGAACACTGACCTTAATTGAGGCAAGTGAGGCCTGCAGTTCTTTAGATGTTGTCCTGGGGTCTTTTGTGGCCTCTCGGATGAGTTGTCTCTGCGCTCTTGGGCTAATTTTGGTCGGCCGGCCACTCCTGGGAAGGTTCACCACTGTTCCATGTTTTTGCCATTTGTGGATTGTGGTTCGCTGGAGTCCCAAAGCTTTAGAAATGGCTTTATAACCTTTACCAGACTGATAGATCTCAATTACTTTTGTTCTCATTTGTTCCTGAATTTCTTTGGATCTTGGCATGATGTCTAGCTTTTGAGGTGCTTTTGGTCTACTTCTCTGTGTCAGGTAGCTCCTATTTAAGTGATTTCTTGATTGAAACAGGTGTGGCAGTAATCAGGCCTGGGGGTGACTACAGAAATTGAACTCAGGTGTGATAAACCACAGTTAAGTTATTTTTTAACAAGGGGGCAATCACTTTTTCACACAGGGCCATGTAGATTTGGAGTTTTTTTTCTCCCTTAATAATGTAAACCTTCATTTAAAAACTGCATTTTGTGTTCAATTATGTTATCTTTGACTAATAGTTAACGGTTTTTGATGAGCAGAAACATTTAAGTGTGACAAACATGCAAAAGAATAAGAAATCAGGAAGGGGGCAAATAGTTTTTCACACCACTGTATATATATATATATATATATATATATATATATATATATATATATATATATATGGTTATATATGGTTATTCTCTCTCTCTCTAAATATATATGCCGTCTTACTGTATTTTTTACTAGCCTATTAGCCTGTTTCAGTGATACAGCTGTAATTATTGCTCTGATTATGTGGGATTATGAATGAGTGGGATTATATGCGTGACTGGGTATGCATGTGAGTGGGATTATATGTATGAGAGTAAAATAGTATATATAGTAACAGTATAATAAAATAGATTACAAACAGAGGTAAGATTTAATGCAGTTTACAAGGTAAAAGAATGTATGTCAATAATGAGGTTTGCTAATAAAGTTACACTAGAAAAAAACTTCTGAGAAAGGTCATCAGGCGTGTCTGGATATGCAAATGTCAGTGATGATGTAGCAGATAGAAAATGGCCACCTGGTTAAAGCAGATCTTTGAATCTGGAAAATGGGACAGTTCAGGCTAACGGAGGGAGATCAGACAGAGAAACTGATGCAGTTTGAAAGGGGAATATGTGCCCAACCCAAAGACATGTTAAAGATTTTTAGGGTTGACACGTCCTTTAAGTTCTCTTGAGAGTCATGTATTGCAGGCACAGCGCTATCTTATTGCTAATTTTTTATTGAAAACAAGCAACTTGTAAAATAATTACAAAACAAAACAAATATTCTGTTTAAAATAAAACAAATTCCATAAATATAAACAGAAGTTAAAACTTAGCATATATTTACATGTATTTAATTCCGCAGTATTTCCTCTCAAAGCAAAAGCCTACCCCAACCCTAAGGACAGAAAGACAAAGACGCAGGTTACTCACCTAAAACAGCACGAGCCCAATCATAAAAATCTCTCAGGAAAAAAAATCTAAAGGGAGTGAGAGAGACCAGCCCCACACCAGAAAGGCCAATCAGAAAGGGCCAGGGCTAGCTTATTGCTATTGCTATTGCTTGTTACTAGCTGTCTTTCACTCTGGTGTCTTGCATGCAGGGATGGCAGCTGGCATGTCCACCAGTGCTTTTCTTGGCATGTTCACCGGTGCTTTGGTTTGTCCACTGGTTGTTTAGCATGCATAGTATATGGCTCTTCTCTGACTTTCATGCAGGGTGGTTAGCTGGTACATTGAGTATGAGGCTGTGCACCAGTTGTTCCATGCATTATTTCCAGTTGATTCCAGTCATGTTAAACTGGTTAGCTGATCTTCCATCTGCAGGTTGTGTACAGTTGCTAAACCTGGCCCTAACATTGCTGGTTAGGTAGCCTCTCAAGATTGGTAGCTACAGTGAGTGGTAGGAAGTTGGGTTTCAGCCTGTCATGCTCTGTTACAGGCTTGGGTCCCTAGCTTGTTTGTGCCATAGGGGGGCTTGATGGCTAGTGGGCCCTTTCACTGTTGGTCAGTTTCACTTGTACGTTGCTTCAGATCTGTGCTTGGATTATCTTTGGCTGATCTCTGGGGGTTGTTGAGTTTGACGGCTGTCAACACCAATGTAAGCTGATACCGGTGTGCTTTGGAGCTAGATACTTGTGGATCGCAATTATGTCTCTAGGGCCCCAGGTTAATGCTCTAGTGGATAATGCATCAGAGTTGTGGCTAACTGGTCTGTTGTTGCTGGGCTGGTAACACCAGCGAGCTGCCCAGTGCCAGAGTTATGATTCTTGAGTTTCTTCTTGTTGGCAGAGGATCCTCCCCAGCCGGGCTTGGATGTTTATGGCAACCATAGTGTGGAAATCCCTCTGGTCCCTGAGAGGATTCTTGTAGCAGGGAATGGTCAGTTTTTCTTGTGATGCTTGATTTGTTTTTAGCATCTGTTGATATTATTATTCCCACCCCTTATTTTTTAGGGGCAGGGCTTGGTAGATCCCATGCGTACTGACATGGAAGGGACGAAGAAGAAAATGAGAATTTCACTTACCGTATATACTCGAGTATAAGCCGAGTTTTTCAGCACTAAAAATGTGCTTAAAAAGAAACCCTCGGCTTATACTCGGATATATATGGTAACTGCACTCAAACTACATCCAATGCGGTCCAACCAACAACCACCGCCCCCCTGTGGCCGACCTCGCCGTGCACAGGAAATCGCGCGCGACTAGCTCATGCACACCCACAACAACGGCACCCCCGTGTACGACCTCGCAGTGCACAGGACAACTCGTGCGACGATCTGGCCTGCCGTGCTGTGCGCAGGACATAATAAGCAGCGCGCCTATGCACCATTGAGGAGCCCCCCCCCTCCCCTGGGAAGACCTTGCTCGCCGTGCGCAGGACATAGTGAGCTGCGCGCCCATGTATGGCACCATTGAGGAGCACCCTCCTCCACTGGGAAGACCTTGCTCGCCGTGCGCAGGACATAGTGAGCTACGTGCCCATGTATGGCACCATTGAGGAGCACCCCCCTCCACTGGGAAGACCTTGCCTGCCGTGCTGCACGCTGTGCACAGGACATTGTGCACGGCGCTCCGCTTCACCAAGAAATCAAACAGTGCTTCTGATTAAGGAACCTGTGGGACAAGGGGTAAGACCATTCTGTTGCGATTACGCTGGTTATATTGACTTTTGTGTTGTTTGTAATGTCTTGCTTCAGGGTCACATTGCAAACAACCATTGATGCTGCAGATTGAATCAGTCAGGCTCCATTAATTTGTCAGCGAGGCCAGGTAATTGATGGAATCAGAAGAAACAGGTCACATATACAGTAGTCAAAGGGCAAGAGATCCAAAAGTAACAAAAAATAATAAAACTCAAGGTTTACATTAATATTGGGGGAAGACTGAAATTTAAGTCCATTCTGTTACAAGTTTATAGTATAGAGAATTTAATAAAATAAATATATCGCTTAACGCTCTAAGGAAAGTCAAGAAAGTAACTTAACTGCATCCAAAAGTTTCTGGGAAGGGGTAGCAAATGTCCAACAAGCAGCCTCCAACTGTTTATGAATACAACTTTTTGTAATCCACTGACTGCCAAAACCTCATCAAATTGGGAGTTGTAGTGTAACAACAGCTGGAGAGCAGCAGGTACGGTTATAAAAAATAAGGCCTCACACAGTGTATTTTGGTATGAAGTTATAGCTTTGTCAGTTTTTGGTAAAGTAATGAACACCTTGCAATTTGGTGCAGCTGCATAAGGCTATTGTATATACAGATGCTTTTCATGCTGCACCATTGAGGGGCTTATACTCGAGTCAATAAGTTTTTCCAGTTTTCTTAGGTAAAATTAGGTACCTCGGCTTATACTCGAGTATATACGGTACCTCTTATCGTAAATTCCATTTCTTCTAGTCCCGACATGTCAGTACGCATGGGCAGTATTGCCCCCACACCTAGGAGGTAGGACCTATATACCAAAGCCAATCAAAATTAACCCTTACCTATAAGACCATGTGACTTCCTCCTCACCACTGTTATACATTTGCCAAGCAATGCAAGAACCAAATAATTGGGATGGGAAACCCCGTACTGACATGTCGGGACTAGAAGAAATGGAATTTACGATAAGAGGTAAGTGAAATTCTCATTATATATATATCTGTAATGATATGGCGTTACTGTGTGTGCGGCACTTTGTACCTCAGCGTGTGGCAACAGGGGGGCAAACTGAAGTAAATACATACGATATACAGAGAGCTAAATAAAAGCAAATCCATGCTATTCCCATTGGGGAGCCGTCGGAGAAAACTCTCCCATACTTACCTTAGTACCTAGATTCCGCTCGGCATTATGGGTACAACAGACCTGTCACTGTATCTAAGGGAGGATTTACAGCCCACCCTAGCAAAGCTCAAATCTGTGACCCCCCACTGGAATAAACTAGTGATAATGCTATGGGGCAGAATGCTAAACTGTGAACGAATCTCCTTCATTTGGGCCAACAAATCCCCAAGGATATCATGGCTGGCTCTTACTGCTCCCAGAGATAAGGGGGGGCTCGCTCTTACTGCTCCCAGAGATAAGGGGGGCTCGCTCTTACTGCTCCAAGAGATAAGGGGGGGCTCGCTCTTACTGCTCCAAGAGATAAAGGGGGGCTTGCTTGCAGAGCTATTGTGTTGCTTCCCAGTTACCCTACATACATAACTGGTTCAGACCAGGGTAACCCCGACTGTCCTGCATGCAGCAATAATGGGCTCCCTAGGGCCCATACGCAACTCGCCATACAAACGGAAGGAGGATCACCCGCCCAAGGCCCGCCCCCCTCTTCCCCAAACATCAGCTAAAACACCACTATGGAGAAACCTTTTTCTTATTTCCGGCTGAGACATTTTATTCCCAATTCAGGACCTACACACTTGGCAATGGGAAACCCGACTCTGGGCCCCAAACCCCACCAAAATAGTTTCCCAACTGTATAATTCAGTCTTCACACCCGGCTCCATTCAATAAAGCACAATATAAATGGCTGGCAATTATCCCATCTTTAGATGAGGACCAATGGGAAGAGACTATTGATAACGTAGATGCCTTTTTAATATCCCTAAGGGATAGAATGATCCAGTTTAACATGATTCACCAAATATACATTACCCCTGTGAAACTTAAGGCCATGGGAAAACTAGAAAGATCTAAATGTATGAAATGTAATATGGCAGAGGCAGGTTTCCTCCATCTGATCTGGGATTGTCCCCAATTAATAACATACGGGACAGAAGTCACTCACTATACAAATGAATATTGGCTACTGAGATCTGCCTGCGCCATCCTAACAACTGCCCATGAACGTATCACATCTACAGGGCAGGCCTGCGCCATGCTAACAACTGCCCATGAACGTATCATATCTACAGGGCAGGCCTGCGCCATGCTAACAACTGCCCATGAACGTATCATATCTACAGGGCAGGCCTGCGCCATGCTAACAACTGCCCATGAATGTATCACATCTACAGGGCAGGCCTGCGCCATGCTAACAACTGCCCATGAACGTATCATATCTACAGGGCAGGCCTGCGCCATGCTAACAACTGCCCATGAACGTATCATATCTACAGGGCAGGCCTGCGCCATGCTAACAACTGCCCATGAATGTATCATATCTACAGGGCAGGCCTGCGCCATGCTAACAACTGCCCATGAACGTATCATATCTACAGGGCAGTCCTGCGCCATGCTAACAACTGCCCTATGGCGACTCCAGATCTGGTCTGTGGGCACATCAGGCCAAAGCGGAGGCATCAGGAAAAGTTCAAATGCAACACATTCATGGCCGGCCTTGGTTCCACAAAGAAGGCCAGAATGCACTGGAGGAATATGGGGAAAGGTCAGGGTTTCAATGTGACGTGACTGCGTTAGTAATGGGGCTGCCCTCCAGCCAATACCAAGTCTCATTTAGTGCAAATACAGAATGATGGAGCCACAGTCACACCATTAGGAAAGGTACTTGGCTCCCTATAAGCTCCTTCGTTGTGTCAATAGCCACTGGGCCACCATTTCCAGTCTGAAAGGGGCAGGACAGACACAATGTAGATGTGACCTAAACACTCACTAAAGGATCTGACGAATACAAACTGCAGATACAACACTGACCAAGTGTGAATTGCGCATGAGAGGAACTTACCTCCTTGGCAATCCTATCTCTGGCTGCGTTAGAATCTCGCGTTCCTGGAAGATCGACCAAGACTGCCCCCGTCCTCAGTACTTCTGCCTCTGGGACAAAGATCCGGACGCATCGCACAATGGGCCAGAACTGCCCTCCCTTCCTCTGCTGCCGGGGCAGCTCTGAGTTGGTGTCAATGTACTTCTCAATGGCTGAGCGGAAAGCCGATGCCTAGAGGGACACAAGCAGAGCAAGTACCATAACCACATGGGCATTGGCCAATCCATCCGCACACACGGAGGCAATAACTACACAAGCATTGCCACGGGCATTGGCCAATCCATCCGCACATACGGAGGCAATAACTACACAAGCATTGCCACGGGCATTGGCCAATCCATCCGCACACACGGAGGCAATAACTACACAAGCATTGCCATGGGCATTGGCCAATCCATCCGCACACACGGAGGCAATAACTACACAAGCATCGCCATGGGCATTGGCCAATCCATCCGCACATACGGAGGCAATAACTACACAAGCATCGCCACGGGCATTGGCCAATCCATCCGCACATACGGAGGCAATAACTACACAAGCATCGCCACGGGCATTGGCCAATCCATCCACACACGGAGGCAATAACTACACAAGCATTGCCATGGGCATTGGCCAATCCATCCGCACACACGGAGGCAATAACTACACAAGCATCGCCATGGGCATTGGCCAATCCATCCGCACATACGGAGGCAATAACTACACAAGCATCGCCACGGGCATTGGCCAATCCATCCGCACATATGGAGGCAATAACTACACAAGCATCGCCACGGGCATTGGCCAATCCATCCACACACGGAGGCAATAACTACACAAGCATCACCATGGGCATCGGAACTCTGGCAATCACCAGGCTGAGGGGCAGTAACCTGCGTCTATGTCTTTCTGTGGGTGACAGGGGAATCTGCAGGCCGAGTACAACTGGGACTGATCTCTGAGCCTTTCTGTGGGTGACGGGGGTACCTACAGGCCGAGTACAACTGGGACTGATCTCTGAGCCTTTCTGTGGGTGACGGGGGGATCTGCAGGCCGAGTACAACTGGGACTGATCTCTGAGCCTTTCTGTGGGTGACGGGGGAACCTAATGGCCGAGTACAACTGGGACTGATATCTCTGAGCCTTTCTGTGGGTGACGGGGGAACCTACAGGCCGAGTACAACTGGGACTGATCTCTGAGCCTTTCTGTGGGTGACGGGGGAACCTACAGGCCGAGTACAACTGGGACTGATCTCTGAGCCTTTCTGTGGGTGACGGGGGAACCTACAGGCCGAGTACAACTGGGACTGATCTCTGAGCCTTTCGTTGGGTGACGGGGATACCTACAGGCCAAGTACTTGGGCACTGGATATGACTGTCAGCTAATCCTCCCCATAGGATACAGGAGACCCTATAGGCTTAATATAATAACCATAGGGGGTACTTACACTTTGGGGGCCTTTGCACAATGTGCTGACAAGCATCCTATTAAGATTAGGGCCAGCAGTGCTACAAACCATGACTCCAAGCAGAATGTTACAGCTCCTGTATAAAGGAGGGGGCTCACCGTGCTGTTGCATATTTGTAGCCTCTCCCCTAGGTGCTTGGTTACAGCCGTATCTTCGTTAAGCTCATCCAGCTCCGCTATTTTCCCATACACGGCCATGACTCGGCTGTGCGCCACTTTAGCCTCTGGCTTATTATCCGGCCGCCTCTTAAAGCGCCCCGACTTGTCCTTCATGTCAGTGATTAGCGCTTTCAGCTCGCGCTCCCATTCCTGAGTGAGAGAGAGTAATCACATGATCCCCAACATTAGAGTAGGTTTAAATACAGAAAGCAGTGACGCATCCGAAACGGGCCCCAAGCTTGACTTTTTCCTCCGGCGGTCGACTTTTGGCCTCTCTCCGTGTACCTACGCATAGCCAATAAATGCGCGGAACCGCCGCACTTCCGCATTTCCCGGCTTCGGCGCGGTCCACCAGAAATCCACGGGGGATCGACTGGTGGAACTCGATGGACGTTTTGGCCACCCTTGTCATAAACCATAACAGAATGCCCACTTACCTCTTTGGAGAGGAACTCCACCTCGGCCTTGTATCCCATGACAGAGCTTTTCTCAATCTCGACGACCACGGCAGTGCAGGCTCTCATAGCTGAGGTGGGCAGAACGTCGTCCTGCTCCAGCAGAGCATTCAGCAAGCTGCTCTTCCCAGCTCCAGTGTCCCCCACGACAGCAATGTGCGTCTGAGGAAGGGGGCTCTCCTCCTGCAGAGCCAAGATCCCTTTCCTAAACAATGATCAACATTTCATAAGGAAAGTAAAAGTCACATGGGGTTTATGTGCTGTGGATTTTCGACTAGTATTAGCCCCTGCTGCCTATATTCATGCCCCCTTACCTCCACTGTGCCATGGTCTCTTCATCAATGCCCTGGATGTCACAGAGAACCTGAGAAACCTCTCTCAGTACAGACTGACATTCCGACAGCTGGAACTTGACGTCATGCTCTGATCGAGCCCAGGCACACTGTGGCCCCTCACTTGCTTTAATGTGGGCATTGGGTGTTCCTGAGCGGGACTCACCAGAGTTAGAAGCAATTGGCTTTTTCTGGGGTTCAGGTAAGTTCTGGAACTGCAAAGGGGATGACATGGCCTGACTGAGGTCAGAATCCTTGGAAACATTCTCTTCATCTGAATATATTCTTTCTAAGTGGGAATCTGGTGGGACGATATCAGAGTGGATGGGGAGAAGAGGTGGCAGGGGTAGGTGCTCCCCCAGGTGTGAATGCATTAGGTTGGGCTGGACAGGAGGGGCCATGTTATTAGCAAAGGATGAACTTGCAGGCTGAGCATTATACAGGGATGGGAAGACTGGGGAACCAACTCTTGAATATGGTGAGTTGGCCAATTCTGCTGAAAAATCAGGAGATTCCCATGAACCTGACTGTGGCCAACTAGGTTCTTCGCTATCTTTAGGTCTGTGTTGTTCACCGGAGACTTGGACACCACCATAATCTGCGTCCACATCTTCTTCTTCTTTCACATCAACTTCATCATCATCATCACTGTCAATAACAATGACTGCACTGCTGTCAGTATACGGAGCCGATGACTTCCCAAACTCGCCCCTATCATATTTACTCGTTTCAAGGCTATGGGTTTTTCTTTTTCTCTTTAAAGACAGTCTAGATGAGTCTTTATCGTACATGTTACTTTCTGCCCTTGGTCCAGAATTCACAAATGGCTTTTCTTCATCAGAGTCGTAGATGACAATAACTTCAGTATCAATGCGCCGCGTCTCTTCCCTGAATGGGGAGATGGTTTGCAAGTTTCTCCAGACGTCTGGGCTCTCAGAAGACGACCCTTTATGCCCCGCTGCACCTGTAAACCAAGGGTGATGGTGAGCAACACATTCTCTTGGCTCATACAATTGGTTCCTTTCAGTTCATTTCAGTGTCTATTTTGAATACACACAGAATACATATGAAATCTTGAGCAAACTGCCCAGCCATGGACCCCACACAGCAACTCTGCAACATGGAGAAGATGGCACAGGGCTTGTCTGAAGCGCATAGGCACAGAATGGCTCATTTAGGCAATAGACCAAGCGAGCAGGCAGCCACCTATAAGCTGATATCTCCCACACGTGGGTGAATAATAGCTGCCAACTCAGCCCTCCAGCCTAACTGGCAGCTAATCAGCCTGTGCCACGGGTGTGCTTGTTATTCCTAATTATCTTGTATTCACAATGTAACTTTATCTCAAGTGGAGGATGCAGTCCTATTTATTACAGGATATAAAGCAGGGGTGGGCAAACTACGGGCTGCGGGCCACGTCCGTCCCCTTGGTCTGTTTAATCCGGCCCACCGACTCCGCAAGTCTCATCACGCGAGACTTGGCACCTGGGGACTGACGAGCGGAAACAGTGTAACGCTGGCCCGGCCCGCCGGTAAGTCAATGTGGACCCCGAGCCAGACAGTTTGCCCACCCCTGATATAAAGGGTTAAATTATTCTGCAATTTGGATAGTGAGTTGCTATTGCCCTTAGCGGCACAGGTGCCATTCATCCGGTTGGGAGTCTGGTACTTGGGTACCAGTATCTGTGTTACTGGTATGTGTGGTACTGGAATGTGCGGTACTGGTATCTGTGGCACAGGTATGTGCGGTACTGGCATGTAGGTACTGGTATGTATGGTACTGGTATGTATGGTACTGGAATGTGCGGTACTGGTATCTGTGGCACAGGTATGTGTGGTACTGGTATGTGTGGCACAGGTATGTGCGGTACTGGTATCTGTGGCACAGGTATGTGCGGTACTGGTATCTGTGGTACTGGCATGTAGGTACTGGTATGCATGGTACCAGTATCTGTGGTACTGGCATGTAGGTACTGGTATGTATGGTACCAGTATCTGTGGTACTGGCATGTAGGTACTGGTATGTGTGGTACTGGTATGTAGGTACTGGTATGTAGGTACAGGTATGTATGGTACTGGCATGTAGGTACCGGTATCTGTGGTACAGGTATGTAGGTACAGGTATGTGCGGTACAGGTATGTAGGTACAGGTATGTGTGGTACTGACATGTAGGTACCGGTATGTAGGTACAGGTACAGTATGTAGGTACAGGTTTGTGCGGTACAGGTATGTAGGTACAGGTATGTATGGTACTGGCATGTAGGTACCGGTATCTGTGGTACAGGTATGTAGGTACAGGTACAGTATGTATGGTACAGGTATGTGCGGTACAGGTATGTAGGTACAGGTATGTGTGGTACTGACATGTAGGTACCGGTATGTAGGTACAGGTACAGGTATGTAGGTACAGGTTTGTGCGGTACAGGTTTGTGCGGTACAGGTATGTGTGGTACTGGTATGTAGGTACAGGTACAGTATGTATGGTACAGGTATGTGGGTACTGGTATGTAGGTACAGGTACAGTATGTATGGTACAGGTATGTGTGGTACTGGTATGTAGGTACAGGTATGTAGGTACTGGTATGTAGGTACAGTATGTATGGTACAGGTATGTAGGTACAGGTATGTGCGGTACAGGTATGTAGGTACAGGTATGTGTGGTACTGACATGTAGGTACCGGTATCATCAGGGACTGCTCCTCCTCATGTTCATACAGCAAAGAGACAACGGATAGGTTCTTTAGGTAAGATTAGTGGGAACCAACCAAGATTAATTACTGTTAATTATTCATGGGGTACTAAACAGAAATAGTTAAAGGAAAGGAAAGGGTGCTTATTTCATTTGTCTCATTTCCCACATCGCTACCCCTGTTTGTTGCTTCTTGAAAGCGAATAGTCAATCATTTAATCGAATAGTTTCTTTAGTAGATCACGTCCGCCATTTGTTCCCTGGTCAATCTTCTGCGCATGTGCGAAATTTCTTTGCGCCTCTCGGCGTACCCAGCGCCTCTCGGCGTACCCAGCGCCTCTCGGCGTACCCAGCGCCTCTCAGCATACCTAGTGCCAGAGACAGAGACGGCTTTAGGGGACGAGAGCGCGCTCACAAGAACTACGCATGCGCTGAAATGAAAACCTACCCATTGCACGTCTCTCAGTCGCGGTCTTGAGAACAGCGCAATGAATTATGGGTAGCGCGCTTTCCTTTCTTACAGCATCGGGCAAATCGGCAGAGCAGGATCTATTAAACCGGGGCACACTACACTGACATTAGGGCACTGTCATGCTGCAATGAGGTAAGGCTTTGTTATCATATTTACCCTTTCCTTGTCCTTTAAAGGGGAAGTACTTTCCCAAATACCTTCCTGTAAGAAAGAATGAATATTAGCGCGCACCCTAGAGATCGGCAGTGGATAAGAATGTTCTGTGCAGGACTGCATGGCTCTATGCACGTGGGGGGCAGAGATGCAGAAAAGGGCCGCACAGTAGCACATAGGGGGATATCTCAAAGCCACCTAAGTGTGACAATTTTCATTACTAATATTATGCAATCAATCTTTTTTTATATAGGAATAGAAATAATTTGTTTTGCAAAGTCCTAGCACTTTGGTAGGTGACCATCCCCATTAATCATCACTGGGCTGTTCTATTACTAGATCCTATATTAAAGATGAATTTGGGGGAACATCTGATTTGAATCTACCCTGGGAGCCCTATCCCACACTTCTGGTGCCCGAATATGTAAGCTCCTGTCTCTCTAGTTGGTCCCATTTGTTCCCAACAGACTGTCTGCTTTAGGACCAGCATTTGCATCATTTCTCTGAGTATTTGGATGTCTCTGACTTGGCTGCACCACCTTGCTCTGCTGATTGGCTGCTGGGGGAGGGGGAAAGGGAGGGGGTGACATGACTCCAACTTGCAGCGCTGCAGTAAAGAGAGACTGAAGTTTATCAGAGCACAAGTCACATGGCTGTGGGCACCTGGGAAACTAACCACATAGCTAGCCCCATGTCAGATTTCAAAATTAAATATAAAAAATCGATTTCAGTGCAGAAATTTGCAGGAGCAGCGCTATTAACTGAATCCTTTTCTCATAGGCCCTCCTGTCGGTGCAGACGTTAGGGTTTTGTCTTCATTCACCTCTGGAGGCAGGACAGAGAACTGAACTTGATAACTTCTGATTGTTCCACTGTATATAAAGCTTGTCTCCACCCTCGCTCCTCAGTTCTGTTGGCAAGCTCAGTCGGTGGAAACAGTACAGATAGAAGGAAAGCCAAGAGACAAAGGAGAGAAAGATAGCGAGAAAGAGGTTCTGTTACCCATACTGGGTGGGACTTACTGGACTGACGGTTCGGGCCTACAAGAGAAGCATTTTCCGGAGAGTCCAAATCCCCTTTTCTCTAGCGGCCCTCCTGTCAGTGCAGACGTTAGGGGACATCCCAAAGCTGTCCCTCTAGTTGGGTAGGTAAAACTTCATTACGCCGGGTATAGTGCACTTGGAACTATGCCATAGCAGCCTTTAAAACCTTTCGGCCAATGCAAAAACATTCAACTTGTAAAACTTGATAAAGGTACTTGGTGACAAACCAAGTGGCTGCTCAGCAGATCTGTTGTGCAGTTGCCATGTTCTCTAGCGCCCACAATAAGGTTGATTCACTAAAGGTCGATAAGTGTTATTGCATGCTTTTTTGCGTTAAAATTGACGAGAAAAAAAACGCGTGACTCGCTAAAGTATTATCGCATGCGTTAAACTGCGCGCTACTGCAATGCGTTAATTTTAACGCATGCATTAATTCCCTAAATATCGCATTAGTCTGTGCGAAAATTAACACCTACTTGGCGCAGGCAGTACTTAAAGAAAATTGCGGTTCGTGAGCTTTTGGCAACACAATATGGACTTTGCAGTGGGATTTATTCAAGTCTGTGTGGGCCCCAGAGTGATGCAGCCTCCAGTTTGCAGGGAAATGGTCATTTTCAGAAAAGTAGTTTTACAAACGTAATGGTTACGTGCGTTAAATTGTGCGCTAATATAGCAAGCGGCGAAATATATCGTGCTCAGTGGGAATTAACGCACGCGCAGAAAATAACACAAGAAAAACACTCATCGCAACTTAAATAACGCAAACAACATCACGTCTAAATGAACGCAGGTATCCTTTTAGTGAATCGTGCGCTAAGTCACGAAAAATAAGAAGCAATAAAATTTTTAACGCATGCTATAAATAGCGCTCATTTTATCGCACTTTAGTGAATCAGCCCCAATGTGCTTTATGCCCATGTAGCGTGGGTCTTCACTGAAAATAGTCTGGGCATGTTTTTGCGGTCATAAGCCGTATGAATTGTCTCAACTGGCCAACATGCTATGGTCCTTTTAGGCACAGCATTCCCTTTGTATGTTGTGAAATAGGAGACAAGGAGGCTATCGGAATGTCTGTAGTGCGCTGACCTCTTTAGATAGAGGCGAAGAGCACAGACAACGTCCAATTTATGGAGCAGCCTCTCGTTCTCGTGGGTTGGATTTGGACAGAAAGAAGGTAAAATGATGTCCTGGTTCATGTGATGCTCTGTCACCACTTTGGCAGGAAACCTGGTGTGGTCCTAAGAACCACCTTGTGGTGCAGGGTGAGCCATGGTTCCTTGCAGGAAAACTCCACCACCTGGACCATTGATATATCCTCCCAACGGATGTTCCTTTGCCTGCACCAGGTTAGGAAAGTCCTCCAAACCCTATGGTATACCCTAGTAGTGGACTGTTTGTGGGTTTGTAAGAAGATGTTTATGGTTTTCTTTGAAAATCCATGTCGCTGCCACCAGTCGGTTTCAAGAGCCACGCAGTTAGGCAAAGCATAGTTAAGTTGACGTGCTTTATTGGCCCTTGAGTTAACAGGTCGGGTAGCAGAGGTAACCTCCGAGGTCTGGCGATTGATAATTTGACTAGTATTTGCTCGATTCAATTGCTCGAATCTGGCGCCCGTGGTTACTACTTCCCAGGTGGTGCCTGCCCAACTCCTTCCATGCCTAAGATTGTCCTCCCTTGTCCACCAGAGGAGGCTGTCATTGGTCACCTGAGAAATAGGGATTTTCTGTTGCAGGTCCTGGTGTTCCAGTGTTGCAGGGTGTGGTGTTGTAAGAGTCTGAGATGAAATCTGGAAAAAGGTATGGCCTCAAGGGTTGATACCATGAGTCCCAGGAGGCGCAAAAAGTCCTCTGCAGAGGTTCTTTCCTTGGCCCAGAGGGACTGAGTTTTCAAAACTTATGTTTTGACTTGGGAGTATACCCTCTGCGTCTTGTAGTCGAAAAGAAAACCCAGGAATAGAATCGTCTGGCTTGGCGTGAGTGAACTTTTGGGTAGTTGATCAAACGGCCATGTTGTGTTAGCATTTGGTGGCACAAATTTGTGTCCTTGGTTGCATGTGGTGCCGTGGGGGCCTTTATTAAGAGGTCGTCCATGTATGGTATGATGTACCCCCAAGGATCTCAGATGTGCCACTATCAGTGCAAGTACTTTGGTGAAAACGCGTGGCGCAGTACATAGTCTAAAGGGCAGTGGATGATGGGAGACACCACCCTTTTGGAAGGTGTGTAGAGAGGTGTGAAGTATTCTGTAACCTTGCCAAATGATGGTTAATACTCATGTGTCTGTGACATGTGTTTCCCATGTCCCCAGAAATTCTGATGCCTACCTTTTGTGCCCCTTGTTGCCAGGCTAAGTCAGGCAGAATTGGGTTTGCTGGTGTTAGGTTTTTTGGTGTTGCGTGCTTCCTGCTGCCAGGTAGTTCTGCCACATCTGGCCCCTTGGTCAGTTTGGGGAGTTTCTGAAATTTGAACAAAAGAAACAATCCTGTTATGACTTATTTGCATACGTATGAGGCGGTCTCCTCAATCCTTTTAGTTTGTTCGTGAATCCCCACTCCTGGCTCTACCTAAGCTGATCAGAAAACCCTGCACTACACTGATGAGCCCCAAAAAGGGCGAAACCGGTCTGTAGTTGGGAATCTGATCAGCTATTATCCTGGCTTCTGCTTTAAACCCAGTGGGTGAGCTTTAGCCTATAGGATAAACCCATGTAAATGGGACAAGCCCATGTAAATGGGACTTTTCTAGGAGCCTTAAGGAATTTCTTCCCAGAATCCTGTTATGACTTATTAACAAAAGAAACGAAATGGCCTCATTTGTGATGCCCATTCTCTCCTTCCTGAGTATCTGCTTGTTAAGCAAAACTTGGGTTTCTTTCCAAACAAGGACTCGCCTGTAAACTTTAACGACAGCAGTCTCAGCTTGGATGCAGTATCTCCCGTCCAATGTCTTAACCACAAGGCCCGGCACGCCACCACTGCATTGGCCGTAGTTTTGGCCACTAGTTTGGTCATTTCCATTTCAGCTTCTGCCACAAAGGACAAAGTGGTAGACAGTTTTTCAATTTCTACCTGCAGTTGTTGCCTAGATGATGGTGGATGGCATGCCAATTCCAGTGCCCAGTGTCTTGCTGTGCGGGCTAGGCCCGCTAAAGTTGCCGCAGGTCTGAGCATCGCTGCCGCTTGAGTATAAAACTGTTTCAGCACGTATTCCATTCTGCGGTCTAATGGATCCTTGAATACAGGCTCTTTGACTGGTAGAGCGGTTTGTTGTGAAAGCCAGGAGGTTTGTCCCACTTCTTCTGGTGCGGGATAAGTTTTCAAGAATCTCTGTGTGAGTGCAATACGGAGCTCTGGTTGAGTCCATTCTGCTTCAATTGTTTGGGAGAGGTAAATAAAGAATGGGAAGGGCAATTTAGATTTCTTGGATAGTTGCTTTGCTGATATGATCTTTATCAAGAAGGTAACCTTGAGTGACAGCCACTTGAGCTCACACGTTGATAGAGGTCAAAGGGTTGTTGTAAAGGATGATGGTCTCTCCTCCCGGGTGAGGTTTCAAATGAGTTGAGAAATCCAAATTCTGAAAAAGTGTTTCTTCCACCTCCGTATCTTAAGCTAGACCCTCCTCCGATTCTGAGGAAGAAGTTAAAATGACGATGGCTCTATGCTTCCTATTATCTCAGGCCCTCACATGCCCCCCTTGATAGAGTGGTGGCTGAACTGTGTTCATAATCTATTGTAAGAATTCCCCAAACTGAGCTGCTACCTGCACTGATGTATGGCCAGGTGGAGTCCCAGGGCATGGGTGAAGGGGCCACCGCTATAGGAGTATTAGCTGGGGTTGGTGATGGATAAATAGGTGGGGTGTTTGGTATTGAGGTAGAGTCTGGTGTAATCTGAGCCTGATCTATCTGGATGGTGATTCTGGGGCAGGCTTGCAATTAGAGCAATAGGTTTTCTCAGCTTTTCTTAGTGAGTGCTTGCATACTTTACATTTAGGGAGTTTATCAGGCTTCTTTTGTTGTTTTGCTGATTGGATAACTTCAACTTTACTTTAAAGGAATCCGCTTTCTCCATATTAGTCAGCAGCGTTTAGTGGCGGAAGTGGCGTACTCCCCAGATGACAGGCAAATGTATGGGCAGCGTGGTAAGGCGGGTCTGGTAGAGTGAGACAGTTGTTCTCTACCATAGGGGGCTTAGCTTAATAATTGTCAGCACATCGGCGTCCTTCAGATCATGTCGCCGCTCAGTCCCGCATTGTGAGCAGTAGATCTTGCGGCGCATCAATGGCGTTAGCACGCCCGCTTACCATTTGGTGTTAAAAATGTGCTCTTCTATTACCCCGTGACACCACCAACCATGAGAGGCAGGGTTCTCGCATGTGAAGCAGGGGTTTGGGGGTTTAGGCCCCACCATGTGGCAGCTTTGTTTGCCTTTTGAGTTTATCAGGGACAGCTCTGCGTGTCCTCAAGCAGGACTGGGAACAACTCAGCCCTGGTTCCGTGCCTGGTCATATACATGAACTCTATTCCTAGAGTTGGCACCTCCGAGGCAGCTCTGCATGCCCTCTCTGTGCAGCACACTGCATGCTCAATAACAAGTGCAACAGAAGAGCAGCTCTGCGTGCCCTGTAATTCTGGGTTGGGATCCGCACATAATGGGGCGGCTCTGCGTGCCCTGTAATTCTGGGTTGGGATCCGCACATAATGGGGCAGCTCTGCGTGCCCTATGTGTTGTTTCTGGTCCACTGCTTGGCTAAAAGGAATAAAAAAGAAAAGGAAAAGAAAAGAGACGAGAAGAAAAAAAAAAGAAAAAAACTGTCCTTCACCTCCGAGGCAGGATAAAGAATTAAGGAGAGAGGGTGGAGTCTATATATACAGTGGGAGGGCCGCTAGAGAAACCCCTAACGCCTGCACCGACAGGAGGGCCGCTAGAGAAACCCCTAACGCCTGCACCGACAGGAGGGCCGCTAGAGAAACCTCTAACGCCTGCACCGACAGGAGGGCCGCTAGAGAAACCCCTAACGCCTGCACCGACAGGAGGGCCGCTAGAGAAACCCCTAACGCCTGCACCGACAGGAGGGCCGCTAGAGAAACCCCTAACGCCTGCACCGACAGG
Source organism: Xenopus tropicalis (assembly GCF_000004195.4). Taxonomy (NCBI): domain Eukaryota; kingdom Metazoa; phylum Chordata; class Amphibia; order Anura; family Pipidae; genus Xenopus; species Xenopus tropicalis. The sequence goes on along the minus strand of NC_030682.2, from coordinate 154,113,198 downwards.
AGGGCCGCTAGAGAAACCCCTAACGCCTGCACCGACAGGAGGGCCGCTAGAGAAAGTTTTCCCGTGACAGTATTCTGTTAGTGACTGCGCTCAGCGTTGCGCCATATAACTCTATGGTTGACAGGAATGTGCCCGGTGGCACAGCTACGTGCCAAGCTCTGCATGAGTTTTCTGATTCTTACCCTGCATAGGGCCCTGGAGGCTCTGAGCGGTTGGAGAGGAGACTTCTGTAGAACCGGCTCTGATACACTCATCCCCATCCTCTTCTTCTTTAATGGCCGGTTGGGAGGCACAGACCGTGGGCGAGGAGCACTCACCCCTCATGATAACGTTCCTGGTGGGATTCATATTACGTGACTTACACTGAGAAACCTCAGAGTTATAGGTCCACTTGTTGAGTATTACCCCTGAGCAGTGAGCTGGTTCCAATACCTCCTTGGATGTCGGCAACACAAGGTTTCCTTGGTGCGAATGAGCAGTGCCGCCATGTTCCAGCTGGGCACAGTCTGTGGTACTGGAAGTCTCATTACCTCCCTGCATAGGGTCTCTTGCGTGGGTCACACACCTCCATTCGCCAGTGGCAATAATATTCTCAGGGCTGCTGCCCAAGGGCAGCGTCCCTTCATTGTACATTTTATTATCTGACAATGATGGTTTCTTTGTACCCAAGGAACCTGCACGACTTGCATGTGGCTCAGGTACGAAGCCCAGGATTGGCTCATCACTGCTGCTGGCATGGCTAATACTGGGCCACTCACATTCTGCCCCCGGGGTACCAGTTGAACAGTTACAGGAGCTTATACCTTGGGTATGGAGGCCAGTGAGAAGGCTTGTGTTTGCACCACTTATTATAGGCGGAGTTAGAGTCGCTGCTGGGCGCACACTTGCACAGCTCTGTGATGGAGTTTGCTCCTTACACGAGGTCCATGATTTCTGCCTTTGCTCTTCAGGAACTTGGCAGTGCCTAACCCTAGCCAAAATCCCATCACCCCCTGCGGCTTGGGCCAAGGTGTGTGTTACACTGACAGAGGCTATTTCTTCTGGAATGCGTGTTACACCTACAGATTGTGTCTCCTCTGCAATATCAAGAGCCGTGTGTGTTACACTGACAGACTGTATCTCCTCTGTAATGTCGGGAGCTGAGTGTGTTACACTGACAGACTGTGTCTCCTCTGTAATGTCGGGAGCTGAGTGTGTTACACTGACAGACTGTATCTCCTCTGTAATGTCAGGAGCCGAGTGTGTTACACTGACAGACTGTATCTCCTCTGTAATGTCTGGATCCAGGTGTGTTACACTGACAGACTGTGTCTCCTCTGTAATGTCTGGATCCAGGTGTGTTACACTGACAGAGGCTATTTCTTCTGGAATGTGTGTTACACCTACAGATTGTGTCTCCTCTGTAATGTCTGGATCCAGGTGTGTTACAATCACGGACTGTATCTCCTCTGTAATGTCAGGAGCTGAGTGTGTTACACTGACAGACTGTGTCTCCTCTGTAATATCAAGAGCCGTGTGTGTTACACTGACAGACTGTGTCTCCTCTGTAATGTCTGGATCCAGGTGTGTTACACTGACAGACTGTGTCTCCTCTGTAATGTCTGGATCCAGGTGTGTTACACTGACAGACTGTGTCTCCTCTGTAATGTCAGGAGCTGAGTGTGTTACACTGACAGACTGTGTCTCCTCTGTAATGTCTGGATCCAGGTGTGTTACACTGACAGACTGTGTCTCCTCTGTAATGTCAGGAGCTGAGTGTGTTACACTGACAGACTGTGTCTCCTCTGTAATGTCTGGATCCAGGTGTGTTACACTGACCGACTGTGTCTCCTCTGCAATATCAAGAGCCGTGTGTGTTACACTGACAGACTGTGTCTCCTCTGTAATGTCAGGAGCTGAGTGTGTTACACTGACAGACTGTGTCTCCTCTGTAATGTCAGGAGCTGAGTGTGTTACACTGACAGATTGTGTCTCCTCTGTAAAGGCTCGATCCAGGTGTGTTACACTGACAGACTGTGTCTCCTCTGTAAAGTCTCGATCCAGGTGTGTTACACTGACAGACTGTGTCTCCTCCGTAAAGTCTCGATCCAGGTGTGTTACACTGACAGACTGTGACTGCACTGAAATCTGACTGTGTGTTAAACTAAAGGATTGCGCTTGTGCCAAACTTACTGTCCCTAGATGTCTAAAATAGTCACGGATGATATGGGCTATTGTGTATGGATTGTGTGTACAAGCGCTTACATCCCTTCTAGCCGACTGTCTAGGTGTCTGGTTGGCTGTAATAAACTGGTGTAGAATGTCCCCAATGCTGTCTCGCTGGGCACAAATGCCCGGTGGCTTCTGGGACTCCTCATGACACACCCGAGACTTTTTTGTGGGCACTTTCTTTTCTGAAGAAAATCTGGTCCCTGTGTCATCAAAACATCTCTTTAGCCCGACGGAACTCCTATAATCTTGCTCCATGTCATTACCTAAACCCCCTGGGGCCACAGGCGCAGGTGGGGCAAAGTCTGCTGTTTCCAAGGGATACCCTCCCATGCTAACTGTGGCTATTGGATCGGCAATGTTGTAATGACAGGTCCCCTCCTCAATTATCTGAATACCATTTGTATTAGAGTCTTGGGATAACACACTCGTTTGTTTCACTGTGTCCATCATCTGCCCACAATGCCTTGCCTCATTCAGAACTTCTCTGCCTCCTATGCACTGATCCTCAGCTGAACCCACAAGAACATTCTCGTTGGCGGCAGATTTGGTGGAAATGTTTGTCTTCTGTAATTTCATGGAAGGAGACAAACTACAAACATTCACAATCTGGAAATCAAAGGAACATTCCTCCTCATGAGAATCAAAGGGGTTCTTGTGTCGCTCTTGCTGAAGATGTTGCTTGGGCAGCAGAATGCCTGTCTCGGGAGCTGAGTGTGTTACACTGACAGATTGTGTCTCCTCTGTAATGTCTGGATCCAGGTGTGTTACACTGACAGATTGTGTCTCCTCTGTAATGTCAGGAGCTGAGTGTGTTACACCGACAGACTGTGTCTCCTCTGTAATGTCTGGATCCAGGTGTGTTACACTGACAGATTGTGTCTCCTCTGTAATGTCAGGAGCTGAGTGTGTTACACCGACAGACTGTGTCTCCTCTGTAATGTCTGGATCCAGGTGTGTTACACTGACAGATTGTGTCTCCTCTGTAATGTCAGGAGCTGAGTGTGTTACACTGACAGACTGTGTCTCCTCTGTAATGTCAGGAGCTGAGTGTGTTACACTGACAGATTGTGTCTCCTCTGTAATGTCAGGAGCTGAGTGTGTTACACTGAAAGATTGTGTCTCCTCTGTAATGTCTGGATCCAGGTGTGTTACACTGACAGACTGTGTCTCCTCTGTAATGTCAGGAGCTGAGTGTGTTACACTGACAGATTGTGTCTCCTCTGTAATGTCAGGAGCTGAGTGTGTTACACTGACAGACTGTGTCTCCTCTGTAATGTCAGGAGCTGAGTGTGTTACACTGACAGACTGTGTCTCCTCTGTAATGTCAGGAGCTGAGTGTGTTACACTGACAGACTGTGTCTCCTCTGTAATGTCAGGAGCTGAGTGTGTTACACTGACAGATTGTGTCTCCTCTGTAATGTCTGGATCCAGGTGTGTTACACTGACAGACTGTGTCTCCTCTGTAATGTCTGGATCCAGGTGTGTTACACTGACAGACTGTGTCTCCTCTGTAATGTCTGGATCCAGGTGTGTTACACTGACAGACTGTGTCTCCTCTGTAATGTCTGGATCCAGGTGTGTTACACTGACAGACTGTGTCTCCTCTGTAATGTCTGGATCCAGGTGTGTTACACTGACAGACTGTGTCTCCTCTGTAATGTCTGGATCCAGGTGTGTTACACTGACAGACTGTGTCTCCTCTGTAATGTCTGGATCCAGGTGTGTTACACTGACAGACTGTGTCTCCTCTGTAATGTCAGGAGCTGAGTGTGTTACACTGACAGACTGTGTCTCCTCTGTAATGTCTGGATCCAGGTGTGTTACACTGACAGATTGTGTCTCCTCTGTAATGTCTGGATCCAGGTGTGTTACACTGACAGACTGTGTCTCCTCTGTAATGTCTGGATCCAGGTGTGTTACACTGACAGACTGTGTCTCCTCTGTAATGTCTGGATCCAGGTGTGTTACACTGACAGACTGTGTCTCCTCTGTAATGTCTGGATCCAGGTGTGTTACACTGACAGACTGTGTCTCCTCTGTAATGTCTGGATCCAGGTGTGTTACACTGACAGAATCGGAGGGGTTCTTGTGTCGCTCTTGCTGAAGATGTTGCTTGGGCAGCAGAATGCCTGTCTCGGGCTCTTTGTTCCCCCTGTAGAACTCATGAGTAGAATCACAGTAATAGTCAGCGTTTTCCACCTCTACTTCTCTTTCTGCTTTTTCATTATAATCTTTGTGCAGTAAAACATTGCCCGTAGCCGGTAAAGGCCTGTCGTCCGCACACTGGACTAATGGTAATGGAGAAGGACTGCCAGAATCATGAGTGTTTTGTTTTACACTAGAGATTTGGTCATCACAATAATCTGCAAGAGACCCAGAACATCTTAGTGACGTCTCTCTCATAACCACAGACGAATCCCTTGATGGAAAAGCTTCACCGACGTTCCTGGAAGGACAGATGCCCGGTGGTTCATTAGGGGCTCCATTCCCTCTGCATTCTGCCTGGCTAAGACTCACTGCCAGCTTCTTCTCACCTCCATTACTTTCCATATTCATTCCTGGCTGTTCACAAGATGGATCCATATGCATTTGTTTTTTTCCTATGTAACTTCCAGCAGCGGCACAGACCTCCATGTCTTCTGCTTCTTTCAATACAGAATCATCAATAGACATAAATGCAAAGTGTTCGGCAGCGGCCTTCTCCCCAGGCTCCGTAATTACAGTGCAGGGCGCACTGGGCATCACTGTCACTGAAGCAACAACTGCTGGGCTTAAAGATCCACAATTAAGTATTTCTGCATCTTTTTTGTGCAATTTATCTAACGTAACATCTTCTTGTATAATGGATGAGATGTTACATGCAGGCAGTGGTAGGCTGTCCTTATATATATGGACTGATTTGTTACTGTAAGCCAAACATTCTGCAGTAGAGATAGACTCTGTTGCCTGGTATTCTCTGTTTGTGTCCAGTTGGTGTAACAATTGGGCCACTGGGCTATCACAGGTATCAGCAATATGCTCATTGGTCATTGGGCTATCACGGGTATCAGCAATATGCTCATTGGTCATTGGGCTATCACAGGTATCAGCAATATGCTCATTGGTCATTGGGCTATCACGGGTATCAGCAATATGCTCATTGGTCATTGGGCTATCACGGGTATCAGCAATATTCTCATTGGTCATTGGGCTATCACAGGTATCAGCAATATGCTCATTGGTCATTGGGCTATCACGGGTATCAGCAGTGTGCTCATTGGTCATTGGGCTATCACGGGTATCAGCAATATTCTCATTGGTCATTGGGCTATCATGGGTATCGGCAATATGCTCATTGGTCATTGGGCTATCACGGGTATCAGCAATATGCTCATTGGTCATTGGGCTATCACGGGTATCAGCAATATGCTCATTGGTGGCATACTCTACTCCCAAAGATTGGTTTTCACTCTCTGGCCATACTCTCGGAGAAGCTAAAGTGTCACATTCAACAACACTCTGGTCTTGAATTCGCTCGTCATCGAGTTTCTCATGAAGCTCCTCCTCTCCGTATTGCGCTACATGACAAGGTGATGTTACATCTCTATATTCAGACTCTACCACGTCACCGGATGGAGCTTTAGCATCAGTCTCACAGTAGGGCTCATCGACAGAGAAAACTGGAGATTGTGCAGAGCATTTTATTGTAAAAGATTTTCCTTCTTCTGACTGGTGAGAGCCTTCTTCATCTGAATCAAACAACAGGCTGGAATGCAAGGATATATTAGAAGTCTCTCTGGAACTTAGCTCAAGCAGGCTCCTGTTCTTGAAGGACTTTATGGTGGTATATTCAGGAGGGTTTGAAAGATACCTAGGAACACCCATTATATCCACTGGGGTTGGAGCTGGAGAGGTATTCCTGTCAGGATCTGAAAGGGTTTCACCACCGGCACTAGGACCTGCAGTAACAATTCCAGTGTCCATCTGGGCATGCTTATTATCTTCTATTAGCTTCAGAGGTGGAGATACTGCACATTCCTGCATCAACAAAACACAGACAAATCGTCAGCCCCCACTAAATATATGGAATCATCCTTGTAAATGACTGGGTTCTGTGCAAGGTTCCTCCTTGATCTTACTACACACTGAGCTAAGCCTTCTCCTATCTGATAAACAGCCCATATCCGGCATTCTATGCAAATCTAGATTGTGTTCGTAGTATAACCTGGGTAAAGCATTCTCCTTGCTGATACCATTCTGTAGGATGGACAAGGCTGCCAGTTTGGACACACACGTTGGGTCAAACAGATCATATATAAGGCTGAGGGCACAAAGGTTTGCTCCATTGCTCTCAAACTGTGTTTTGTTCCCAGGCTGGGGGAAGCGGAACCTCAGTAAAACTGCGCTGACAAGGGAAGCTTGTCAATGCTTTTTGGTCTAAAAACACGAAAGCACCATTGGTTGCAGGAAAGATCGTTCGTACCCTCCACTACCTCCACTGAACTGTCAGATATGGAGGTAGAATTCTACCCCTATCTGACATCTCAGCCCTAAAAGCATGCCTTTGCTTGGGCACCTTCAACGGGGCCCGATCAAAATCTTTTGTCCCACCTGATCGACGTGACGACCAATATCCAAGGCTTTTGCGATATCGGTCACCTCGTCAATAAACCATACAAGCACCGAATATCGTACAAAACCTTGTGCCGTTGGATAATATCGGTGCATGTATTGGCAGCTTAACAGTAGGGCGAGCAAGCAGATTCATGTAGACAGGCAGACAGACATTGGGGCAATCATATTAGCCAAGATAGTATCAGCAATAGAACCTTTTTTAACCCAAACAGAAACCAAAAGAGAGATATCCCTACAGTACAGGAGCCCTATACATACAAGACTTGATGCAATCTATAGCCCATACTCATAAATACTCTGCAGTTATCATCGAAATCCCTTAGTGAGACCCAAATTCATGAAGAGCTGAGGCTGAAGTGTGATACCTCAGGAGAGCTTTCCTCAGACGACTGTTCCATCCGGCATTGGCAACGTTCAAACTGTAAAGCAAAAGAAATATAAACTTGAGCTGTCACTTTCCTACCGCGCCCGCTCGGGGGTCTCCCTTACCCACTGATGGGAATACGCTGGTTAATTCTATAGTGATTTGGGGACGAGGCCTTAGGACTTGTGTTCTAAAAATGCAGATTAATGAGTAGGCAACTGTAGCGATACCAGTATAAAGAGGAATGAAAATAAAGTGTTAGGCAGAAGTGTATGAGCCAAGCCTTTTAGTTTCTACCAAACCCAACAGACTGTAAGTTCATCCACCCGGAAATGTGTTTAACTTGGACTGGAGCTTATATTGTACATTACTTACAGAATATTCACACATTATAATCAACAACAGAAAATACCATTAACCTACCAGAAAGTAGAGTTCAGAGTTTGGCTGGCGTGCTCTGGTGCCCGGGCAGATATTGCCACTGCTTGGGTGCCCAAACGTGACCGTGTCTCCTTCATTTAGAAAGTGCTCAGCTGTAATGGCAGAAGGCAACCATTAATGTACCTTATTCCTACTCACGGCCAGACACCCCCAGGCCCTTCCCTTACACTTTATTCCTACTCACGGCCAGACTCCCCCGGGCCCTTCCCTTACACTTTATTCCTACTCACGGCCAGACTCCCCCGGGCCCTTCCCTTACACTTTATTCCTACTCACGGCCAGACACCCCCGGGCCCTTCCCTTACACTTTATTCCTACTCACGGCCAGACTCCCCCGGGCCCTTCCCTTACACTTTATTCCTACTCACGGCCAGACTCCCCCAGGCCCTTCCATTACACTTTATTCCTACTCACGGCCAGACACCCCCGGGCCCTTCCATTACACTTTATTCCTACTCACGGCCAGACTCCCCCGGGCCCCTCCCTTACACTTTATTCCTACTCACGGCCAGACTCCCCCAGGCCCTTCCATTACACTTTATTCCTACTCACGGCCAGACACCCCTGGGCCCTTCCCTTACACTTTATTCCTACTCACGGCCAGACACCCCGGCCACCTACCATCGATGCGCACATCATTCACATACACCCCAGTGAAGCTGGAATCCATCAGCCTGAAGCTCATGGGGCTGGATGCACAAATGACACGAGCATGAATCCTCGAAATATAGACTCTTCCATGAGGGTCCTGCGCCGTGGCAAAATAATCCACTACGCTCTTGTTCCTCCCGATCAGGGTCACAGGTTTCAAGAAGCTACAGGACAAAGAATAAGACTGTAAGATCTGGGGTGATGGAGTAATCTTATTATGGGACTTGTGTTAGTGTTACACTATGTGCTGGGTGTTAACATATACCCCCTATTTATTGTGCCACCCCTCAGGGAGAGAGAGAAATCTGGAACATATACCCCCTATATATTGTGCCACCCCTCAGGGAGAGAGAGAAATCCCCCATGCCCCCTACATTACTGTGCCCCCCACAGGCAGAGAAATCTGGAACATATACCCCCTATTTATTGTGCCACCCCTCAGGGAGAGAGAGAAATCCCCCATGCCCCCTACATTACTGTGCCCCCCACAGGCACAGAAGTCTGGAACATATACCCCCTATTTATTGTGCCACCCCTCAGGGAGAGAGAGAAATCCCCCATGCCCCCTACATTACTGTGCCCCCCACAGGCAGAGAAATCTGGAACATATACCCCCTATTTATTGTGCCACCCCTCAGGGAGAGAGAGAAATCTGGAACATATACCCCCTATATATTGTGCCACCCCTCAGGGAGAGAGAAATCCCCCATGCCCCCTACTTTACTGTGCCCCCCACAGGCAGAGAAATCTGGAACATATACCCCCTATTTATTGTGCCACCCCTCAGGGAGAGAGAGAAATCTGGAACATATACCCCCTATATATTGTGCCACCCCTCAGGGAGAGAGAAATCCCCCATGCCCCCTACTTTACTGTGCCCCCCACAGGCAGAGAAATCTGGAACATATACCCCCTATTTATTTTGCCACCCCTCAGGGAGAGAGAGAGAAATCCCCCATGCCCCCTACATTACTGTGCCCCCCACAGGCAGAGAAATCTGGAACATATACCCCTATTTATTGTGCCACCCCTCAGGGAGAGAGAGAAATCCCCCATGCCCCCTACATTACTGTGCCCCCCACAGGCAGAGAAATCTGGAACATATACCCCCTATTTATTGTGCCACCCCTCAGGGAGAGAGAGAAATCCACCATGCCCCCTACATTACTGTGCCCCCCACAGGCAGAGAAATCTGGAACATATACCCCCTATTTATTGTGCCACCCCTCAGGGAGAGAGAGATAAATCCCCCATGCCCCCTACATTACTGTGCCCCCCACAGGCAGAGAAATCTGGAACATATACCCCCTATTTATTGTGCCACCCCTCAGGGAGAGAGAGAAATCCCCCATGCCCCCTACATTACTGTGCCCCCCACAGGCAGAGAAATCTGGAACATATACCCCCTATTTATTGTGCCACCCCTCAGGGACAGAGAGATAAGTCCCCCATGCCCCCTACATTACTGTGCCCCCCACAGGCAGAGAAATCTGGAACATATACCCCCTATTTATTGTGCCACCCCTCAGGGAGAGAGATAAATGCCCCATGCCCCCTACATTACTGTGCCCCCCACAGGCAGAGAAATCTGGAACATATACCCCCTATTTATTGTGCCACCCCTCAGGGAGAGAGAGAAATCCCCCATGCCCCCTACATTACTGTGCCCCCCACAGGCAGAGAAATCTGGAACATATACCCCCTATTTATTGTGCCACCCCTCAGGGAGAGAGAGAAATCCCCCATGCCCCCTACATTACTGTGCCCCCCACAGGCAGAGAAATCTGGAACATATACCCCCTATTTATTGTGCCAACCCACAGGGAGAGAGAAATCCCCCATGCCCCCTACATTACTGTGCCCCCCACAGGCAGAGAAATCTGGAACATATACCCCCTATTTATTGTGCCACCCCTCAGGGAGAGAGAGATAAATCCCCCATGCCCCCTACATTACTGTGCCCCCCACAGGCAGAGAAATCTGGAACATATACCCCCTATTTATTGTGCCACCCCTCAGGGAGAGAGAGAAATCCCCCATGCCCCCTACATTACTGTGCCCTCCACAGGCAGAGAAATCTGGAACATATACCCCCTATTTATTGTGCCACCCCTCAGGGAGAGAGATAAATCCCCCATGCCCCCTATATTACTGTGCCCCCCACAGGCAGAGAAGTCTGGAACATATACCCCCTATTTATTGTGCCACCCCTCAGGGAGAGAGAGAAATCCCCCATGCCCCCTACATTACTGTGCCCCCCACAGGCAGAGAAATCTGGAACATATACCCCCTATTTATTGTGCCACCCCTCAGGGAGAGAGAGAAATCCCCCATGCTCCCTACATTACTGTGCCCCCCACAGGCAGAGAAATCTGGAACATATACCCCCTATTTATTGTGCCACCCCTCAGGGAGAGAGAGATAAATCCCCCATGCCCCCTACATTACTGTGCCCCCCACAGGCAGAGAAATCTGGAACATATACCCCCTATTTATTGTGCCAACCCTCAGGGAGAGAGAGAGAAATCCCCCATGCCCCCTACATTACTGTGCCCCCCACAGGCAGAGAAATCTGGAACATATACCCCCTATTTATTGTGCCACCCCTCAGGGAGAGAGAGAAATCCCCCATGCCCCCTACATTACTGTGCCCCCCACAGGCAGAGAAATCTGGAACATATACCCCCTATTTATTGTGCCACCCCTCAGGGAAAGAGAGAAATCCCCCATGCCCCCTACATTACTGTGCCCCCCACAGGCAGAGAAATCTGGAACATATACCCCCTATTTATTGTGCCACCCCTCAGGGAGAGAGAGAAATCCCCCATGCCCCCTACATTACTGTGCCCCCCACAGGCACAGAAATCTGGAACATATACCCCCTATTTATTGTGCCACCCCTCAGGGAGAGAGAGAAATCCACCATGCCCCCTACATTACTGTGCCCCCCACAGGCAGAGAAATCTGGAACATATACCCCCTATTTATTGTGCCACCCCTCAGGGAGAGAGAGATAAATCCCCCATGCCCCCTACATTACTGTGCCCCCCACAGGCAGAGAAATCTGGAACATATACCCCCTATTTATTGTGCCACCCCTCAGGGAGAGAGAGAAATCCCCCATGCCCCCTACATTACTGTGCCCCCCACAGGCAGAGAAATCTGGAACATATACCCCCTATTTATTGTGCCACCCCACAGGGAGAGAGAGAAATCCACCATGCCCCCTACATTACTGTGCCCCCCACAGGCAGAGAAATCTGGAACATATACCCCCTATTTATTGTGCCACCCCTCAGGGAGAGAGATAAATCCCCCATGCCCCCTACATTACTGTGCCCCCCACAGGCAGAGAAATCTGGAACATATACCCCCTATTTATTGTGCCACCCCTCAGGGAGAGAGAGAAATCCCCCATGCCCCCTACATTACTGTGCCCCCCACAGGCACAGAAATCTGGAACATATACCCCCTATTTATTGTGCCACCCCTCAGGGAGAGAGAAATCCCCCATGCCCCCTACATTACTGTGCCCCCCACAGGCAGAGAAATCTGGAACATATACCCCCTATTTATTGTGCCACCCCTCAGGGAGAGAGAGAAATCCCCCATGCCCCCTACATTACTGTGCCCCCCACAGGCAGAGAAATCTGGAACATATACCCCCTATTTATTGTGCCACCCCTCAGGGAGAGAGAGAAATCCCCCATGCCCCCTACATTACTGTGCCCCCCACAGGCAGAGAAATCTGGAACATATACCCCCTATTTATTGTGCCAACCCACAGGGAGAGAGAAATCCCCCATGCCCCCTACATTACTGTGCCCCCCACAGGCAGAGAAATCTGGAACATATACCCCCTATTTATTGTGCCACCCCTCAGGGAGAGAGAGAAATCCCCCATGCCCCCTACATTACTGTGCCCCCCACAGGCAGAGAAATCTGGAACATATACCCCCTATTTATTGTGCCACCCCTCAGGGAGAGAGAGATAAATCCCCCATGCCCCCTACATTACTGTGCCCCCCACAGGCAGAGAAATCTGGAACATATACCCCCTATTTATTGTGCCAACCCTCAGGGAGAGAGAGAGAAATCCCCCATGCCCCCTACATTACTGTGCCCCCCACAGGCAGAGAAATCTGGAACATATACCCCCTATTTATTGTGCCACCCCTCAGGGAGAGAGAGAAATCCCCCATGCCCCCTACATTACTGTGCCCCCCACAGGCAGAGAAATCTGGAACATATACCCCCTATTTATTGTGCCACCCCTCAGGGAGAGAGAGAAATCCCCCATGCCCCTACATTACTGTGCCCCCCACAGGCAGAGAAATCTGGAACATATACCCCCTATTTATTGTGCCACCCCTCAGGGAAAGAGAGAAATCCCCCATGCCCCCTACATTACTGTGCCCCCCCACAGGCAGAGAAATCTGGAACATATACCCCCTATTTATTGTGCCACCCCTCAGGGAGAGAGAGAAATCCCCCATGCCCCCTACATTACTGTGCCCCCCACAGGCAGAGAAATCTGGAACATATACCCCCTATTTATTGTGCCACCCCTCAGGGAGAGAGAGAAATCCCCCATGCCCCCTACATTACTGTGCCCCCCACAGGCCGAGAAGTCTGGAACATATACCCCCTATTTATTGTGCCACCCCTCAGGGAGAGAGAGAAATCCCCCATGCCCCCTACATTACTGTGCCCCCCACAGGCACAGAAGTCTGGAACATATACCCCCTATTTATTGTGCCACCCCTCAGGGAAAGAGAGAAATCCCCCATGCCCCCTACATTACTGTGCCCCCCACAGGCACAGAAATCTGGAACATATACCCCCTATTTATTGTGCCACCCCTCAGGGAGAGAGAAATCCCCCATGCCCCCTACATTACTGTGCCCCCCACAGGCAGAGAAATCTGGAACATATACCCCCTATTTATTGTGCCAACCCACAGGGAGAGAGAAATCCCCCATGCCCCCTACATTACTGTGCCCCCCACAGGCAGAGAAATCTGGAACATATACCCCCTATTTATTGTGCCACCCCTCAGGGAGAGAGAGAAATCCCCCATGCCCCCTACATTACTGTGCCCCCCACAGGCAGAGAAATCTGGAACATATACCCCCTATTTATTGTGCCACCCCTCAGGGAGAGAGAGAAATCCCCCATGCCCCCTACATTACTGTGCCCCCCACAGGCCGAGAAATCTGGAACCCCTTGCTCCTACACTGGGTGCCCTGTGCCAGCTGAACTTACTGTATATAATTTGCTGCATCTGGCTGTGGCCCCCGGGGCCCAATCCTGCGCAGATGGAAGCCAGGAGCCCTATAGCCATTTGCCGGGGTGCCCATCCTCTGACAGTGGCAGAACCTGCAGAAAGTGGGAGAGAAGTTACACAGAGATCAGCTCAATCACTAGCACTGAGTGTAATATTAGGGTGCTGAGCCCCCACAAGGTCCCTGTGCAGCCGGATACAATAACTACGCACTGCGCATGTAACACTATTCTGACCAATAGCAGATGACTGTGCTGCTGACCAACTGAGCAATGCTAGTGGTTTGGGTGTGGGAGTGCTACCGGATTTACCCCCATAAGGGCGCATACAGGGAGCACCGGCACCCCTAATCCCCCAATCACTCCCCCTCCCTTAGGAATTTACTTTGGCTTTTGGCTACTGGGCATGCTCAGTTCTTCTCAGCACAGATTACTAAACACCCCCCCCAGTCTAGCAGCCAATGAAGTGACGGCATTGCTGGTTCCCATAGAAATGCTGTCTGTCTGTTCTTATCTTTCCTCCTAACCTCCTCTCCTGAGCTCAGCTTAACTATTACAGTGCTCAGTCAAAGCAGAACTTTCTGCCAAATGAGGTTCTGCCTGTGTAAGCCTGCATTCATCATGCAGATGTAAATGTAACTGATGATGTCAGAGGGAATATGGCCGCCTGGTGGAAGCTGCTATTTGTCTTAGAAAAATGTCACGGTGCAAGCAGAGGGAGGGGATATATGTAGTACAAATCCTCCCTAACTGGCCTTCAGGCTGGGCCCCCTTAGCCCATAACAAGGTTACAGATATATAGAAACATTGGGGTAACAGTCACCCTGCTATAGTTCCAGGGGTACCCAGGGCACAAGCACTCACCCCAAATCCCCCCCTAACTGGCCTTCAGACTGGGCCCCCTTAGCCCATAACAAGGTTACAGATATATAGAAACATTGGGGTAACAGTCACCCCGCTATAGTTCCAGGGGTACCCAGGGCACAAATAAGCACTCACCCCAAATCCCCCCCTAACTGGCCTTCAGGCTGGGCCCCCTTAGCCCATAACAAGGTTACAGATATATAGAAACATTGGGGTAACAGTCACCCCGCTATAGTTCCAGGGGTACCCAGGGCACAAATAAGCACTCACCCCAAATCCCCCCCTAACTGGCCTTCAGGCTGGGCCCCCTTAGCCCATTACAAGGTTACAGATATATAGAAACATTGGGGTAACAGTCACCCCGCTATAGTTCCAGGGGTACCCAGGGCACAAGAACTCACCCCAAATCCCCCCTAACTGGCCTTCAGGCTGGGCCCCCTTAGCCCATAACAAGGTTACAGATATATAGAAACATTGGGGAAACAGTCACCCTGCTATAGTTCCAGGGGTACCCAGGGCACAAATAAGCACTCACCCCAAATCCCCCCCCTAACTGGCCTTCAGGCTGGGCCCCCTTAGCCCATAACAAGGTTACAGATATATAGAAACATTGGGGTAACAGTCACCCCGCTATAGTTCCAGGGGTACCCAGGGCACAAATAAGCACTCACCCCAAATCCCCCCCTAACTGGCCTTCAGGCTGGACCCCCTTAGCCCATAACAAGGTTACATATAGAAACATTGGGGTAACAGTCACCCCGCTATAGTTCCAGGGGTACCCAAGGCACAAATAAGCACTCACCCCAAATCCCCCCCTAACTGGCCTTCAGGCTGGGCCCCCTTAGCCCATAACAAGGTTAAAGATATATAGAAACATTGGGGTAACAGTCACCCCGCTATAGTTCCAGGGGTACCCAGGGCACAAATAAGCACTCACCCCAAATCCCCCCCTAACTGGCCTTCAGGCTGGGCCCCCTTAGCCCATAACAAGGTTACAGATATATAGAAACATTGGGGTAACAGTCACCCCACTATAGTTCCAGGGGTACCCAGGGCACAAATAAGCACCCCAAATCCCCCCTAACTGGCCTTCAGGCTGGGCCCCCTTAGCCCATAACAAGGTTAAAGATATATAGAAACATTGGGGTAACAGTCACCCCGCTATAGTTCCAGGGGTACCCAGGGCACAAGAACTCACCCCAAATCCCCCCTAACTGGCCTTCAGGCTGGGCCCCCTTAGCCCATAACAAGGTTACAGATATATAGAAACATTGGGGAAACAGTCACCCTGCTATAGTTCCAGGGGTACCCAGGGCACAAATAAGCACTCACCCCAAATCCCCCCCCTAACTGGCCTTCAGGCTGGGCCCCCTTAGCCCATAACAAGGTTACAGATATATAGAAACATTGGGGTAACAGTCACCCCGCTATAGTTCCAGGGGTACCCAGGGCACAAATAAGCACTCACCCCAAATCCCCCCCTAACTGGCCTTCAGGCTGGACCCCCTTAGCCCATAACAAGGTTACATATAGAAACATTGGGGTAACAGTCACCCCGCTATAGTTCCAGGTGTACCCAGGGCACAAATAAGCACTCACCCCAAATCCCCCCCTAACTGGCCTTCAGGCTGGGCCCCCTTAGCCCATAACAAGGTTAAAGATATATAGAAACATTGGGGTAACAGTCACCCCGCTATAGTTCCAGGGGTACCCAGGGCACAAATAAGCACTCACCCCAAATCCCCCCCTAACTGGCCTTCAGGCTGGACCCCCTTAGCCCATAACAAGGTTACAGATATATAGAAACATTGGGGTAACAGTCACCCCACTATAGTTCCAGGGGTACCCAGGGCACAAATAAGCACCCCAAATCCCCCCCTAACTGGCCTTCAGGCTGGACCCCCTTAGCCCATAACAAGGTTACAGATATATAGAAACATTGGGGTAACAGTCACCCTGCTATAGTTCCAGGGGTACCCAGGGCACAAATAAGCACTCACCCCAAATCCCCCCCTAACTGGCCTTCAGGCTGGGCCCCCTTAGCCCATAACAAGGTTACAGATATATAGAAACATTGGGGTAACAGTCACCCCACTATAGTTCCAGGGGTACCCAGGGCACAAATAAGCACTCACCCCAAATCCCCCCCTAACTGGCCTTCAGGCTGGGCCCCCTTAGCCCATAACAAGGTTACAGATATATAGAAACATTGGGGTAACAGTCACCCCGCTATAGTTCCAGGGGTACCCAGGGCACAAATAAGCACTCACCCCAAATCCCCCCCTAACTGGCCTTCAGGCTGGGCCCCCTTAGCCCATAACAAGGTTACAGATATATAGAAACATTGGGGTAACAGTCACCCTGCTATAGTTCCAGGGGTACCCAGGGCACAAATAAGCACTCACCCCAAATCCCCCCCTAACTGGCCTTCAGGCTGGGCCCCCTTAGCCCATAACAAGGTTACAGATATATAGAAACATTGGGGTAACAGTCACCCTGCTATAGTTCCAGGGGTACCCAGGGCACAAATAAGCACTCACCCCAAATCCCCCCCTAACTGGCCTTCAGGCTGGGCCCCCTTAGCCCATAACAAGGTTACAGATATATAGAAACATTGGGGTAACAGTCACCCTGCTATAGTTCCAGGGGTACCCAGGGCACAAATAAGCACTCACCCCAAATCCCCCCCTAACTGGCCTTCAGGCTGGGCCCCCTTAGCCCATAACAAGGTTACAGATATATAGAAACATTGGGGTAACAGTCACCCCGCTATAGTTCCAGGGGTACCCAGGGCACAAATAAGCACTCACCCCAAATCCCCCCTAACTGGCCTTCAGGCTGGGCCCCCTTAGCCCATAACAAGGTTACAGATATATAGAAACATTGGGGTAACAGTCACCCCGCTATAGTTCCAGGGGTACCCAGGGCACAAATAAGCACTCACCCCAAATCCCCCCTAATTGGCCTTCAGGCTGGGCCCCCTTAGCCCATAACAAGGTTACAGATATATAGAAACATTGGGGTAACAGTCACCCCGCTATAGTTCCAGGGGTACCCAGGGCACAAATAAGCACTCACCCCAAATCCCCCCTAATTGGCCTTCAGGCTGGGCCCCCTTAGCCCATAACAAGGTTACAGATATATAGAAACATTGGGGTGTCACCCTGCTATAGTTCCAGGGGTACCCAGGGCACAAATAAGCACTCACCCCAAATCCCCCCTAATTGGCCTTCAGGCTGGGCCCCCTTAGCCCATAACAAGGTTACAGATATATAGAAACATTGGGGTAACAGTCACCCCGCTATAGTTCCAGGGGTACCCAAGGCACAAATAAGCACTCACCCCAAATCCCCCCTAACTGGCCTTCAGGCTGGCCCCCCTTAGCCCATAACAAGGTTACAGATATATAGAAACATTGGGGTAACAGTCACCCTGCTATAGTTCCAGGGGTACCCAGGGCACAAATAAGCACTCACCCCAAATCCCCCCCTAACTGGCCTTCAGGCTGGGCCCCCTTAGCCCATAACAAGGTTACAGATATATAGAAACATTGGGGTAACAGTCACCCCGCTATAGTTCCAGGGGTACCCAGGGCACAAATAAGCACTAACCCCAAATCCCCCCCCCCTAACTGGCCTTCAGGCTGGGCCCCCTTAGCCCATAACAAGGTTACAGATATATAGAAACATTGGGGTGTCACCCTGCTATAGTTCCAGGGGTACCCAGGGCAAAAATAAGCACTCACCCCAAATCCCCCCCTAACTGGCCTTCAGGCTGGGCCCCCTTAGCCCATAACAAGGTTACAGATATATAGAAACATTGGGGTAACAGTCACCCCGCTATAGTTCCAGGGGTACCCAAGGCACAAATAAGCACTCACCCCAAATCCCCCCCTAACTGGCCTTCAGGCTGGGCCCCCTTAGCCCATAACAAGGTTACAGATATATAGAAACATTGGGGTAACAGTCACCCCGCTATAGTTCCAGGGGTACCCAAGGCACAAATAAGCACTCACCCCAAATCCCCCCCTAACTGGCCTTCAGGCTGGCCCCCCTTAGCCCATAACAAGGTTACAGATATATAGAAACATTGGGGTAACAGTCACCCTGCTATAGTTCCAGGGGTACCCAGGGCAAAAATAAGCACTCACCCCAAATCCCCCCCTAACTGGCCTTCAGGCTGGGCCCCCTTAGCCCATAACAAGGTTACAGATATATAGAAACATTGGGGTAACAGTCACCCCACTATAGTTCCAGGGGTACCCAGGGCAAAAATAAGCACTCACCCCAAATCCCCCCCTAACTGGCCTTCAGGCTGGGCCCCCTTAGCCCATAACAAGGTTACAGATATATAGAAACATTGGGGTAACAGTCACCCCGCTATAGTTCCAGGGGTACCCAGGGCACAAATAAGCACTCACCCCAAATCCCCCCCTAACTGGCCTTCAGGCTGGGCCCCCTTAGCCCATAACAAGGTTACAGATATATAGAAACATTGGGGTAACAGTCACCCCGCTATAGTTCCAGGGGTACCCAGGGCACAAATAAGCACTCACCCCAAATCCCCCCCTAACTGGCCTTCAGGCTGGGCCCCCTTAGCCCATAACAAGGTTACAGATATATAGAAACATTGGGGTAACAGTCACCCCGCTATAGTTCCAGGGGTACCCAAGGCACAAATAAGCACTCACCCCAAATCCCCCCCTAACTGGCCTTCAGGCTGGGCCCCCTTAGCCCATAACAAGGTTACAGATATATAGATACATTGGGGTAACAGTCACCCCGCTATAGTTCCAGGGGTACCCAGGGCACAAATAAGCACTCACCCCAAATCCCCCCCTAACTGGCCTTCAGGCTGGGCCCCCTTAGCCCATAACAAGGTTACAGATATATAGAAACATTGGGGTAACAGTCACCCCGCTATAGTTCCAGGGGTACCCAGGGCACAAATAAGCACTCACCCCAAATCCCCCCTAACTGGCCTTCAGGCTGGGCCCCCTTAGCCCATAACAAGGTTACAGATATATAGAAACATTGGGGTAACAGTCACCCTGCTATAGTTCCAGGGGTACCCAGGGCACAAATAAGCACCCCAAATCCCCCCTAACTGGCCTTCAGGCTGGGCCCCCTTAGCCCATAACAAGGTTACAGATATATAGAAACATTGGGGTAACAGTCACCCTGCTATAGTTCCAGGGGTACCCAGGGCACAAATAAGCACTCACCCCAAATCCCCCCCTAACTGGCCTTCAGGCTGAGCCCCCTTAGCCCATAACAAGGTTACAGATATATAGAAACATTGGGGTAACAGTCACCCCGCTATAGTTCCAGGGGTACCCAGGGCACAAATAAGCACTCACCCCAAATCCCCCCCCTAACTGGCCTTCAGGCTGGCCCCCCTTAGCCCATAACAAGGTTACAGATATATAGAAACATTGGGGTAACAGTCACCCTGCTATAGTTCCAGGGGTACCCAGGGCACAAATAAGCACTCACCCCAAATCCCCCCCTAACTGGCCTTCAGGCTGGGCCCCCTTAGCCCATAACAAGGTTACAGATATATAGAAACATTGGGGTAACAGTCACCCTGCTATAGTTCCAGGGGTACCCAGGGCACAAATAAGCACTCACCCCAAATCCCCCCCTAACTGGCCTTCAGGCTGGGCCCCCTTAGCCCATAACAAGGTTACAGATATATAGAAACATTGGGGTAACAGACCCACAGTATTATGGGGGGTATTGCCAGGACAGTGCCAATCAGGGGGTGCAGGACACAGACTGGTTTGTACCCCATTATTAATACTAATACTATTTACTAGCTGCCTAACTAGCCCCAACCCCAGTTATAACTGCAGAGCTGCCACCCAGGGCAAGTACAGAACAGGGGCACTTTCCTCTACAGACGCCTGTGGGGAAATCTTACTGTACTTGTGCCCCATTATACTGCAGTGTTACAATTGGTACTACCACCCCCCTAATACAGTGCTGTTATTTCCAATAATCCCACATCTCTGTTTATACTACAGTATTAGTACCGCTGAGTGCCCCCACCCTTGCCCATTACTGCAATACTGATACTGCCACCCAGGAGCCTATTCATACTGCAATACTGAAACTGCCACCCAGGAGCCTATTCATACTGCAATACTAATACTGCCACCCAGGAGCCTATTCATACTGCAATACTAATACTGCCACCCAGGAGCCTATTCATACTGCAATACTGATACTGCCACCCAGGAGCCTATTCATACTGCAATACTGATACTGCCACCCAGGAGCCTATTCATACTGCAATACTGATACTGTCACCCAGGAGCCTATTCATACTGCAATACTGATACTGCCACCCAGGAGCCTATTCCTGCAATACTGATACTGCCACCCAGGAGCCTATTCATACTGCAATACTAATACTGCCACCCAGGAGCCCATTCCTGCAATACTGATACTGCCACCCAGGAGCCTATTCCTGCAATACTGATACTGTCACCCAGGAGCCTATTCATACTGCAATACTAATACTGCCACCCAGGAGCCTATTCATACTGCAATACTGATACTGCCACCCAGGAGCCTATTCATACTGCAATACTGATACTGCCACCCAGGAGCCTATTCATACTGCAATACTGATACTGCCACCCAGGAGCCTATTCATACTGCAATACTGATACTGTCACCCAGGAGCCCATTCCTGCAATACTGATACTGCCACCCAGGAGCCCATTCCTGCAATACTGATACTGCCACCCAGGAGCCTATTCATACTGCAATACTGATACTGCCACCCAGGAGCCCATTCCTGCAATACTGATACTGCCACCCAGGAGCCTATTCATACTGCAATACTGATACTGCCACCCAGGAGCCTATTCATACTGCAATACTGATACTGTCACCCAGGAGCCTATTCATACTGCAATACTGATACTGCCACCCAGGAGCCTATTCATACTGCAATACTGATACTGCCACCCAGGAGCCTATTCATACTGCAATACTGATACTGCCACCCAGGAGCCTATTCATACTGCAATACTGATACTGCCACCCAGGAGCCCATTCCTGCAATACTGATACTGCCACCCAGGAGCCTATTCATACTGCAATACTGATACTGCCACCCAGGAGCCTATTCATACTGCAATACTGATACTGTCACCCAGGAGCCTATTCATACTGCAATACTGATACTGCCACCCAGGAGCCTATTCATACTGCAATACTGATACTGCCACCCAGGAGCCTATTCATACTGCAATACTGATACTGTCACCCAGGAGCCCATTCCTGCAATACTGATACTGCCACCCAGGAGCCCATTCCTGCAATACTGATACTGCCACCCAGGAGCCTATTCATACTGCAATACTGATACTGCCACCCAGGAGCCCATTCCTGCAATACTGATACTGCCACCCAGGAGCCTATTCATACTGCAATACTGATACTGCCACCCAGGAGCCTATTCATACTGCAATACTGATACTGTCACCCAGGAGCCTATTCATACTGCAATACTGATACTGCCACCCAGGAGCCTATTCATACTGCAATACTGATACTGCCACCCAGGAGCCTATTCATACTGCAATACTGATACTGCCACCCAGGAGCCTATTCATACTGCAGTATTGATACTGCCACCCAGGAGCCTATTCATACTGCAGTATTGATACTGCCACCCAGGAGCCTATTCATACTGCAATACTGATACTGCCACCCAGGAGCCTATTCATACTGCAATACTGATACTGCCACCCAGGAGCCTATTCATACTGCAATACTGATACTGGCACCCAGGAGCCTATTCATACTGCAATACTAATACTGCCACCCAGGAGCCTATTCATACTGCAATACTGATACTGCCACCCAGGAGCCTATTCATACTGCAATACTGATACTGCCACCCAGGAGCCTATTCATACTGCAATACTAATACTGCCACCCAGGAGCCTATTCATACTGCAATACTGATACTGCCACCCAGGAGCATATTCATACTGCAATACTGATACTGCCACCCAGGAGCATATTCATACTGCAATACTGATACTGCCACCCAGGAGCCTATTCATACTGCAATACTGATACTGCCACCCAGGAGCCTATTCATACTGCAATACTGATACTGCCACCCAGGAGCCTATTCATACTGCAGTATTGATACTGCCACCCAGGAGCCTATTCATACTGCAATACTGATACTGGCACCCAGGAGCCTATTCATACTGCAATACTAATACTGCCACCCAGAAGCCTATTCATACTGCAATACTAATACTGCCACCCAGGAGCCTATTCATACTGCAATACTAATACTGCCACCCAGGAGCCTATTCATAATGCAATACTGATACTGCCACCCAGGAGCCTATTCATACTGCAATACTGATACTGCCACCCAGGAGCCCATTCCTGCAATACTGATACTGCCACCCAGGAGCCTATTCATACTGCAATACTGATACTGCCACCCAGGAGCCCATTCCTGCAATACTGATACTGCCACCCAGGAGCCTATTCATACTGCAATACTGATACTGCCACCCAGGAGCCTATTCATACTGCAATACTGATACTGCCACCCAGGAGCCTATTCATACTGCAATACTGATACTGCCACCCAGGAGCCCATTCCTGCAATACTGATACTGCCACCCAGGAGCCTATTCATACTGCAATACTGATACTGCCACCCAGGAGCCTATTCATACTGCAATACTGATACTGCCACCCAGGAGCCCATTCCTGCAATACTGATACTGCCACCCAGGAGCCCATTCCTGCAATACTGATACTGCCACCCAGGAGCCTATTCATACTGCAATACTGATACTGCCACCCAGGAGCCCATTCCTGCAATACTGATACTGCCACCCAGGAGCCCATTCCTGCAATACTAATACTGCCACCCAGGAGCCTATTCATACTGCAATACTGATACTGCCACCCAGGAGCCTATTCATACTGCAATACTGATACTGCCACCCAGGAGCCCATTCCTGCAATACTGATACTGCCACCCAGGAGCCTATTCATACTGCAATACTGATACTGCCACCCAGGAGCCTATTCATACTGCAATACTGATACTGCCACCCAGGAGCCTATTCATACTGCAATACTGATACTGCCACCCAGGAGCCTATTCATACTGCAATACTGATACTGCCACCCAGGAGCCTATTCATACTGCAATACTAATACTGCCACCCAGGAGCCTATTCATACTGCAATACTGGGCCTGTACTAATACAACTGCCCAGCGAGTTCCAGTATTATTATTAGTACTGCTCTATTAGCATTAGTACTTCTGTACCCCCCCCCCCCCCAGATATATAGCAATGTTAATGTGAGTATAGCTGTGAGGAGCTGAGTGTGAGTATAACTGTGAGGAGCTGAGTGTGAGTATAGCTGTGAGGAGCTGAGTGTGAGTATAACTGTGAGGAGCTGAGTGTGAGTATAGCTGTGAGGAGCTGAGTGTGAGTATAGCTGTGAGGAGCTGAGTGTGAGTATAACTGTGAGGAGCTGAGTGTGAGTATAACTGTGAGGAGCTGACTGTGAGTATAGCTGTGAGGAGCTGACTGTGAGTATAGCTGTGAGGAGCTGAGTGTGAGTATAGCTGTGAGAAGCTGAGTGTGAGTATACCTGTGAGGAGCTGAGTGTGAGTATAGCTGTGAGAAGCTGAGTGTGAGTATAACTGTGAGGAGCTGAGTGTGAGTATAGCTGTGAGAAGCTGAGTGTGAGTATAACTGTGAGGAGCTGAGTGTGAGTATAACTGTGAGGAGCTGAGTGTGAGTATAACTGTGAGGAGCTGAGTGTGAGTATAACTGTGAGAAGCTGAGTGTGAGTATAACTGTGAGGAGCTGAGTGTGAGTATAGCTGTGAGGAGCTGAGTGTGAGTATAGCTGTGAGGAGCTGAGAGTGAGTATAGCTGTGAGGAGCTGAGAGTGAGTATAACTGTGAGGAGCTGAGTGTGAGTATAGCTGTGAGGAGCTGAGTGTGAGTATAGCTGTGAGGAGCTGAGAGTGAGAGGAGCTGAGTGTGAGTATAGCTGTGAGGAGCTGAGTGTGAGTATAGCTGTGAGGAGCTGAGTGTGAGTATAGCTGTGAGGAGCTGAGTGTGAGTATAGCTGTGAGGAGCTGAGTGTGAGTATAGCTGTGAGGAGCTGAGTGTGAGAGGAGCTGAGTGTGAGTATAGCTGTGAGGAGCTGAGTGTGAGTATAGCTGTGAGGAGCTGAGTGTGAGTATAGCTGTGAGGAGCTGAGTGTGAGTGAGAGGAGCTGAGTGTGAGTGAGAGGAGCTGAGTGTGAGTATACCTGTGAGGAGCTGAGTGTGAGTATAACTGTGAGGAGCTGAGTGTGAGTATAACTGTGAGGAGCTGAGTGTGAGTATAGCTGTGAGGAGCTGAGTGTGAGTATAGCTGTGAGGAGCTGAGTGTGAGTATAGCTGTGAGGAGCTGAGTGTGAGTATAACTGTGAGGAGCTGAGTGTGAGTATAACTGTGAGGAGCTGAGTGTGAGTATAGCTGTGAGGAGCTGAGTGTGAGTATAGCTGTGAGGAGCTGAGTGTGAGTATAGCTGTGAGGAGCTGAGTGTGAGTATAACTGTGAGGAGCTGAGTGTGAGTATAACTGTGAGGAGCTGAGTGTGAGTATAGCTGTGAGGAGCTGAGTGTGAGTATAGCTGTGAGGAGCTGAGTGTGAGTATAGCTGTGAGGAGCTGAGTGTGAGTATAGCTGTGAGGAGCTGAGTGTGAGTATAACTGTGAGGAGTTGAGTGTGAGTATAGCTGTGAGGAGCTGAGTGTGAGTATAACTGTGAGGAGCTGAGTGTGAGTATAGCTGTGGAGCTGAGTGTGAGTATAGCTGTGAGGAGTTGAGTGTGAGTATAGCTGTGAGGAGCTGAGTGTGAGTATAGCTGTGAGGAGCTGAGTGTGAGTATAGCTGTGAGGAGTTGAGTGTGAGTATAGCTGTGAGGAGCTGAGTGTGAGTATAGCTGTGAGGAGCTGAGTGTGAGTATAACTGTGAGGAGCTGAGTGTGAGTATAGCTGTGAGGAGCTGAGTGTGAGTATAGCTGTGAGGAGCTGAGTGTGAGTATAGCTGTGAGGAGCTGAGTGTGAGTATAGCTGTGAGGAGCTGAGTGTGAGTGAGAGGAGCTGAGTGTGAGTGAGAGGAGCTGAGTGTGAGTGAGAGGAGCTGAGTGTGAGTATAGCTGTGAGGAGCTGAGTGTGAGTATAACTGTGAGGAGCTGAGAGTGAGTATAGCTGTGAGGAGCTGAGTGTGAGTGAGAGGAGCTGAGTGTGAGTGAGAGGAGCTGAGTGTGAGTATACCTGTGAGGAGCTGAGTGTGAGTATAGCTGTGAGGAGCTGAGTGTGAGTATAGCTGTGAGGAGCTGAGTGTGAGTATAGCTGTGAGGAGCTGAGTGTGAGTATAGCTGTGAGGAGCTGAGTGTGAGTATAACTGTGAGGAGCTGAGTGTGAGTATAACTGTGAGGAGCTGAGTGTGAGTATAGCTGTGAGGAGCTGAGTGTGAGTATAGCTGTGAGGAGCTGAGTGTGAGTATAGCTGTGAGGAGCTGAGTGTGAGTATAGCTGTGAGGAGCTGAGTGTGAGTATAGCTGTGAGGAGCTGAGTGTGAGTATAGCTGTGAGGAGCTGAGTGTGAGTATAGCTGTGAGGAGCTGAGTGTGAGTATAGCTGTGAGGAGCTGAGTGTGAGTATAGCTGTGAGGAGCTGAGTGTGAGTATAGCTGTGAGTAGCTGAGTGTGAGTATAGCTGTGAGGAGCTGAGTGTGAGTGAGAGGAGCTGAGTGTGAGTGAGAGGAGCTGAGTGTGAGTGAGAGGAGCTGAGTGTGAGTATAGCTGTGAGGAGCTGAGTGTGAGTATAGCTGTGAGGAGCTGAGTGTGAGTATAGCTGTGAGGAGCTGAGTGTGAGTGAGAGGAGCTGAGTGTGAGTGAGAGGAGCTGAGTGTGAGTATACCTGTGAGGAGCTGAGTGTGAGTATAGCTGTGAGGAGCTGAGTGTGAGTATAGCTGTGAGGAGCTGAGTGTGAGTGAGAGGAGCTGAGTGTGAGTATAGCTGTGAGGAGCTGAGTGTGAGTATAGCTGTCAGGAGCTGAGTGTGAGTGAGAGGAGCTGAGTGTGAGTATAGCTGTGAGGAGCTGAGTGTGAGTGAGAGGAGCTAAGTGTGAGTATAGCTGTGAGGAGCTGAGTGTGAGCTGTGAGGAGCTGAGTGTGAGTGAGAGGAGCTGAGTGTGAGTATAGCTGTGAGGAGCTGAGTGTGTGAGTGTGAGTGCTGTGAGGAGCTGAGTGTGAGTATAGCTGTGAGGAGCTGAGTGTGAGTATAGCTGTGAGGAGCTGAGTGTGAGTATGAGCTGGGGAGCTGAGTGTGAGTGAGAGCAGCTGAGTGTGAGTAGCGAGGTGAGTAGCTGAGTGTGAGTAACTGAGTGTGAGTAGCTGAGTGTGAGTATAACTGTGAGGAGCTGAGTGTGAGTGAGAGGAGCTGAGTGTGAGTAGCTGAGTGTGAGTATAACTGTGAGTAGCTGAGTGTGAGTGAGAGGAGCTGAGTGTGAGTATAGCTGTGAGGAGCTGAGTGTGAGTATAGCTGTGAGGAGCTGAGTGTGAGTATAGCTGTGAGGAGCTGAGTGTGAGTATAGCTGTGAGGAGCTGAGTGTGAGTATAGCTGTGAGGAGCTGAGTGTGAGTGAGAGGAGCTGAGTGTGAGTATAGCTGTGAGGAGCTGAGTGTGAGTGAGAGGAGCTGAGTGTGAGTATAACTGTGAGTAGCTGAGTGTGAGTGAGAGGAGCTGAGTGTGAGTATAGCTGTGAGGAGCTGAGTGTGAGTATAACTGTGAGGAGCTGAGTGTGAGTATAACTGTGAGGAGCTGAGTGTGAGTATAGCTGTGAGGAGCTGAGTGTGAGTATAGCTGTGAGGAGCTGAGTGTGAGTATAGCTGGTGAGGAGCTGAGTGCTGAGTATAGCTGTGAGGAGCTGAGTGTGAGTATAGCTGTGAGGAGCTGAGTGTGAGTATAGCTGTGAGGAGCTGAGTGTGAGTGAGAGGAGGCTGAGTGTGAGTATAAGCTGTGAGGAGCTGAGTGTGAGTATAGCTGTGAGGAGCTGAGTGTGAGTATTGCTGTGAGGAGCTGAGTGTGAGTGTGAGTGAGTAGCTGTGAGAGTGAGGTGTGAGTGTGAGTAGCTGAGTGTGAGTAACTGAGTGTGAGTAGCTGAGTGTGAGTATAACTGTGAGGAGCTGAGTGTGAGTATAACTGTGAGTAGCTGAGTGTGAGTGTCTGAGTGTGAGGAGTTGAGTGAGAGGAGCTGAGTGTGAGTATAACTGTGAGTAGCTGAGTGTGAGTATAGCTGTGAGGAGCTGAGTGTGAGTATAACTGTGAGGAGCTGAGTGTGAGTAGCTGTGAGGAGCTGAGTGTGAGTATAGCTGTGAGGAGCTGAGTGTGAGTATAGCTGTGAGGAGCTGAGTGTGAGTGAGAGGAGCTGAGTGTGAGTAGCTGAGTGTGAGTAGCTGAGTGTGAGTAGCTGAGTGTGAGTGAGAGGAGACACAGGCTGGGACTCAGGAGACAGTACTCACCGCTGACACACACGGAGCACAGAAGGGGGGGAGCTGTACCAGGTGAGAGGGGGGATCCGTGTGGGCAGTGCCGGCTGCGCAGGGTCAGTGACAGTGCATTCCCCCCCTGTGTGTCAGTGGCGCAGTCCGGAATTTCCCGCGCACTCTCTCAGCTTCTCTGTCCTGGAAATGAAACTGAAAGTAATTGGCTGACAGCCCGGGATAATGACACTGATTGGCTGACAGCCCGGGATACTGACACTGATTGGCTGAAAGCCCGGGATACTGACACTGATTGGCTGACAGCCCGGGATAATGACACTGATTGGCTGACAGCCCGGGATAGGGATGAATCACTTCTACTGAACAACCATCGACTGACTTGCCCTGAGTCTGTTACGGTTCTGCTGCCGAGTTTGTTATTACTTGCCGGGGAGATCTGTTACGTTTCCTGCCCGCGAGTTCTGTTACGTTATGTCCCGAGTCTGTTACGTTAACTGGGGCAGAGTCTGCTTACGTTACTTGGCCCGAGTCTGTTAACGTTGACTGCCCGAGTCTGTTAGCGTTTACTGGGCCGCCGAGTCTGTTAGGTTACGCCGCGAGTCTGTTACGTTTACTGCCGGAGTCTGTCTACGTTACTGCACCGAGTCTGTTACGTTACTGCTCGATTTTGTTACGTTACTGTGCAGCTTCTATAGACCCGAGTTTTGTTACGTTCTGCCCGAGTCTGTATACGTTACTAGCCCGAGTGCTGTTACGTTACTGCCCGAGTATTGGTTACGTTACGGCCACCGAAGTCTGTTACTTAACTGCCTCCCGAGTCTGTTACGTTACTGCCCCGAGTCTGTTACGTTACTGCCCCGAGTCTGTTACGTTACTGCCCCGAGTGCTGTTACGTTACTCTCTGCCGAGTCTGTGTAGATACTAAGCTACCGAGTCTGTTACGTTACTAGTGCCGAGTCTGTTACGTTACTCGCCGGCCGTTACGTTACTGCCCCGAGTCTGTACGTTAACTTGACGTGCCCGAGTTGTTACGTTACTGGCAAACCGGAGTCTTGGTTAGTTACTGCCCTCGAGTTTGTTACGTTACTGCCGATGCGAGTCCTGTTAGCGTTATGCCGAGTCTGTTACGTACTGCTCGAGTTGTTAAGTTATGCCCGAGTTTGTACGTTACTGCCCCGAGTTTGTTAGTCTGCGCGCGAGTTTGTTCGTTACTGCCCGTCCGAGTCTAGTTACGTTAACTGGCTGCGGTTTGTTACGTTAATGCCCGAGTTGTGGGTTAAGTTCTGGCCCGAGTTATGTTTCGTTACTGCCGCGAGTTTGTTAGTTACTGCCTCGCGAGTTTGGTTAGTTACTGCCGCCGAGTTTGTTAGTTACTAAGCCCCGAGTTTTGTTAATGTTACTGCCCTGAGTTTGTTACGTTACTGCCCCGAGTTTGTTACGTTATCTGCCCCGAGTTTGTTTCGTTACTGCCCCGAGTCTGTTACGTTACTGCCCCGAGTTTGTTACGTTACTGCCCCGAGTCTGTTACGTTACTGCCCCGAGTTTGTTACGTTACTGCCCCGAGTTTGTTACGTTACTGCCCCGAGTTTGTTACGTTACTGCCCCGAGTCTGTTACGTTACTGCCCCGAGTCTGTTACGTTACTGCCCCGAGTTTGTTACGTTACTTGCCCGAGTTTGTTACTTACTGCCGAGTTTTGTTACGTTACTTAATGGCCTGAGTTGTTACGTTACTGCCCCGAGTTTGTTACGTTACTCGCCCGAGTTTGTTACGTTACTGCCCCGAGTCTGTTACGTTACTGCCCCGAGTTTGTTACGTTACTGCCCCGAGTTTGTTACGTTACTGCCCCGAGTCTGTTAGTTACTGCCGAGTACTGTTCGTTACTGCCCGAGTTTGTTACGTTACTGCCGCCGAGTCTGTTACGTTACTGCCCCGAGTCTGTTACGTTCTGCCCTCGAGTCTGTTGTACTGCCCGAGTTTTGTTACGTTTTGCCCGAGTCTGTTATGTTACTGCCCGAGTCTCTTCCATGAAGTAAGTGTTCAGCTGGCGTCTGCGGATTAAATTTCTATCTTCCTGAAATCCGGTGATCCCAGGCAGCCAATGGGAGTAGGGATAACAACTGAGAGACTGCTCTCTATATTCAGTGTCAGGAAGTGAATCCCATACTTTCTGGATTATTGGTGAATCTCTGGGAATGGATCCGTGCTGGGAATGGATCCGTACTGGGGATTGATCCGTGCTGGGAATGGATCCGTGCTGGGAATGGATCCGTGCTGGGAATGGATCCGTGCTGGGAATGGATCCGTACTGGGGATTGATCCGTACTGGGGATTATCCGTGTGGGAGTTTTTTTTTTTTTTTATCGGATCGTGCTGGGAATGGATCCGTGTTGGAATAGGATCGTGCTGGAATGGATCCGTACTGGGGGATTGAATGGCGCGTACTGGGAATGGATGCGTACTGGGAATGGATCCGTATGGGATGGATCCGCGTACTGGGAATAGGATGTGACTGGGGAATGGATCCGTACTGGGAATGGATCCGTACTGGGAATGGATCCGTACTGGGGATGGATCCGTACTGGGGATGGATCCGTACTGGGAATGGATCCGTACTGGGGATGGATCCGTGCTGGGAATGGATCCGTGCTGGGAATGGATCCGTGCTGGGGATTGATCCGTGCTGGGGATTGATCCGTATCCCTTTTGTGTATCCCTTCCCCGTATCCCTTCTCTCCCTTCCCCGTATCCCTTCCCCGTATCCCTTCTCACGTCCCTTCCGTATCCTTCTTCTTCCCTTCCCGCGTATCCTTCTCTCCTTCCCGTATCGCTTCTCTCCTTCCGTATCCTTTCTCCTTCGTATCCTTCCTGTATCCCTTCTCTCCCTTCCCCGTATCCCTTCTCTCCTTCCGTATTCCTTCCCGTATCCCTTCTCTTCCGTATCCTTCCCATATTTTCTCCTTCCGTATCCTTTCTCCTTCCCGTATCCTTCCCATATCCTTCTCTCCTTCCCGTTACACTTCCCCGTATCCCTTCATCTGCCGTTCCCGTATCGCTTCCTCCTTCACCCAGTATCTATCTCTCCTTCGTATCCTTTCCTCCATTCCCCGTATCTTCTCTCCTTCCCGTATCGCTTTCTCGCCTTCCCGTTCCTTCCCCGTATCCCTTCTCTCCCTTCCCCGTATCCCTTCTCTCCCTTCCCCGTATCCCTTCCGTATCCCTTCTCTCCCTTCCCCGTATCTTTTCTCTCCGCCGTATCCTTCTTCTTCCGTAACCTTTCTGTATCCTTCACTAGCTTCCGTATCTTCTCTGTATCCTTCTCGGTCGCTTCCCGTATCCCGTATCCTTCTTGCTTCGATCTTCCTCTTCCCCTTCCCGTATCCTTCCTTCCCTGTATCCTTCCCGTTCCTTCCCTTCCCTGTATCCCTTCCCCGTATCCTTCCCGTATCCTTCCACTTCCTGTAATGCCTTCCGCCGTATCCTTCCCTGTAATCCTTCCGTATCCTTCCCTTCCTGTATCCTTCCCCAGTATCTTCCCTGTATCCATTCCGTATCCTTCCCGTATCCTTCCTTCCCTGTATTTCCCCATATCCCTTTCTCTCGCTTCCCGTATCCTGCTCTGTAATCCTTCCCGTATCCTTCTCTTCTTCTTCCCGTATCTTCCTGTATCTTCCGTATCCCTTCCCTTCCGTATCCTTCCCTGTAATTCCTTCCCTATCTTCTCTTCTGTATCTTCCACGTATCCTTCTCTCCTTACCGTTCCTTTCCCTGTAATCCTTCCGTATCCCTTTCCTCTCCCTTCCCGTATCTTCCCTGTATCCTTCCCGTATCCTTCTGCTCCCTTTCCTGTATGCCTTCCCGTATCCTTCTCTCTTCCCGTATCCTTCCCTGTATCGTTCCGTTTCCCTTCTCTCCCTTGCGTATCCCTTCCGCTGTATCCTTCCGTATCCTTCTTTACCTTCCGTATCCTTCCTCTTATCCTTCCCGTATCCCTCCGTTCCTTCTCCTTCCCGTTTTCCTCTGGGGTATCCTTCTCTCCCTTCCCGTTATCCTTCTCCTGTATCTCTTCCCGTTCTTACTCTCCTTCCCGTATCCTTCTCTCTTCCCCGTATCTTTCTGTATCTTCTCTCCTTCCCGTATCTCGTTCTCTCCTTCCGTATCCCTTCTCCTTCCCCGTATGCTTCTCTCTTCCCGTATCTTTCACCGTGTCTTCTCTGTATCCTTCCGGTATCTTCTCTGTATCCTTCCGTATCCTTCTGCTCCTTTTCTTTTCTGTATCTTCTCCTCCTTTTCTTTTCTGATATCTTCTTCTCCTTCCCGTATCCTTGTCTCACTTTTCTTTTCCGTATCCGTTTCTCATCTTCCTTCCCGTACCCTTCTGCTCCTTCTGTTCCCTTCTCTCCTTACCGTATACGTTCTCTCTTTCCCGTCATCCCTTTCTCTTCCCGTATCCTTCTCTGTATCCTTACTTTCCTTCCCGTATCCCTTTCCCCTCTTCTGGTATCCTTCTCTCTTCCCGTTCCTTCTCTCCTTCCCCGTATCCCTTCTCTCCTTCCCGTATCCTTCCTGTATCCTTCTTGCATCCTTCCCCGTATCCTTCTCCCCCTTCTTCCGTATCCTTCTGTAGTCCTTCTCTCCTTCCCGTATCCTTCTCTCCTTCGCACGTATCCCTGTCTCTGTATCCTTCTCTCCACCTTCCCGTATCGCTTCTCTCCTTCAGTATCCTTCTCTCCTTCCCGTATCTTCTGTATCCTTCGTATCCCTTTCTTCCTTCCCCGTATCCTTCCGTATCCCTTCGTATCCTTCCCTTCCCCGATCCTTCCTGTATTTCCGTAATTTCTCTTCGCTGTATCCTTCCCGTTCCTTCTCTCCTTCCCCGTATCCCTTCCTGTAATCTTCCCCAGTATTCTTCTTCTTCCCGTATCCTTCTGTAGCCTTCCCGTATCGCTTCCGCTCTTCCTGTATCTTCCGTATCTTATCTCCTTCCCGTTACGTTCCTGTATCGCTTCCGTTCCTTCTCATCCTTCCGTATCCTTCTTGTTCCTTCCGTATCCTTCTCTCCTTCCCGTATCTTTTGTATCCCTTCCCCGTATCCTTCCCGTATACCTTCTTCCCTTCCCGTATTTCCGGTTCTTCTTTCCTTCCCCGTATCCTTCTCTTATCCTTCCCGTATCCTTCTCTCCTTTCGTCCCTATTTCTGCTTCCAGTATCCTTCTCTGTATCCTATCTCTCCCTTCCCGTTCCATTCTTCTCCTTCCCGTATACCTTCTCTCCTTCCCGTGATCCTTCTTCGCTTCCCTATTCCTTCATCGTAAATCTTCTGTATCCCTCAGTTCCCCGTATCCTCTTGTTCTTCGTATCCTTTGCTCACTTTTCTTTTTTCTGTATCCCTTCTCTCCCTTTTCTTTTCTGTATCTTCTCTCTTCCCGTTATTCTTCTTCTTTTCTTTTCGTATCCTGTTCTCCCTTCGTATCCACTTCTCTATCCCTTCCCTGTATCTTTCCCTCTTCCCGTATCCCCTTCTCTCCTTCCGTTCTTCTCTCCCTTCCGTATCCTTCTCTGTTCCTTTCTCCTTCCGCGTATCTTCTCTCCTTTCCTGTATCTTTCTCACTTCCTATCCTTCTCTTTCCTTCCGTATCCTTCTCTCCTTTCCGTATCCTTCCTGTCTACTTCTCCTGCTTCCCGTATCCTTCTCTCGCTTCCCGTATCCTTTCTGTATCCCTTCTCTCCTTTCGGTATCCTTCTCTCCCTCCCCGATCCGCTTTCTGTATTCCTCTTCCCGTATCCTTCTTCCTTCCCGTATCGCCTTTCTCCCTTCCCGTTATCTGTCTCTCCTTCCACGTATCTGTTCTCCCTCCCGTATCCCTTTCGTCCTTCTTGTATCCTTCTCTCCTTCCCGGTATCCTTCTCTCCCTTCCTGTATCCCTTTCTCCCTTACCCCGTATCCTTCTCTCTCCTTCCGTATGGCTTTTCTGTATCCCTTTCTCCCTTCCCGTATCCGCTTCTCTCTTCCCCGTATCTTCTCTCCCTTCCGTACCTTTCTTCCTTTCCCCGTATCCCTTCTCTGTATCCTTCGCCGTTATCCCTTCTCTCTTCCCGTAATCCTTCTCTGTATCCCTTCTTCCCTCCCGTAATCCTTTCTGTATCCTTCTCTCCTTCCGTATCCCTTCTCTCGCTTCCCGTTTCTTCTTCTAGTTCCCGTTCTTCCTCGTCCTTCCCGTATCTTCTCTCCTTCCCCGTATCCCTTTCTCTCGCTTCCGTATCCTTCTCTCCCTTCCCGTATCCTTCCTTTAAACCTGTAGATCCTTACGCTCCCCTTCCCGCGTAATCCTCCTCTGATATCCTTCCCGTATCCTTTCTCTCCTTCCCGTATCCCTTCTTGTATCCTTCCGTATCCTTTCTCAATCCCTTCCTGTATCATTCTCTGTATCACTTCCTGTTTTCTCTTGTTTATCTTCCCGTATCTTCTCTTCTTCCCCGTATCCCTCTCTGTATCCTTCTCTCCTTACCGTATCTTCTCTGCTTCCTGTTCTATCTCTGTATTCTTCCCCCCCTGGTAAAAAAAATCTTCTCTGTATCCTTCCCGTATCCGCTTCTCTCATCTTACCCGTATCCTTACTCTGTATCTGCCTCTCTCCCTTCCGTATCCTTCTCTACTTCGTTTATCCTTCTTCCTTCCGTATGCCTTTCTCCCTTCCGCCGTATCCCTTCCGTAACCCCGTAGATGCCTTCCGCGTATCCTTCCCCTTCCGTATATTCCCTTGCCGTATCCTTCCCGTATCACCTCCTTACCGTATCTTCCTCTTTACTTCCCGTATCTTCTCCCTTACCCGTATCCCTTCTCTACCCTTCCACGTATCCTTCCGTAATCCTTCTCATCCTTCCCCGTTCTTCCCTGTTACCCGTATCTTCCCCTTCCGTATCCCTTTCCCCTTTCTCTTACCCCGTATCCCTTCCGTATATCCTTCTCTCCTTTCCCGTATCCTTCCGTATCCCTTCTCTCCTTTTCCCGTATCCTTCCCTGTAACCCCGTAATCTTCGTATCCCTTCCCGTTCCGTATCCCTTCCCCTTCCCGTATCCTTCCCGTATCCTTCGCTTCCCGTATCCTTCCCCGTAATCCCTTCCTTCATTGTAAAACTTTAAATAAAGAATAAAAACAAATACTCTTTATTGTCCCTTTATTGTTCCTTTTCTCTCAGTAATTAGGGAACAAATCCAAGGCCGGAATATCTGTGAAAAACAAAACTTCCCTTCAGTTCAACTGGAGCAGTAAATCCCGCCCGGTCTGTGTGGGAGGCAACAAGCAAACGGGGGGGTGAGGAACCCCCTCCCCACAGCCCCCCAATCCCGGGCCCTCGGCTACAAGCAACTGCCAATCAGACGCCGGAGGCAAAATACTGACATAGGGAAAGATTCTGTTATTCTTCTGTCATTTCTTTTCTGCCCCTTTGGGTCTGTTTGGGCCCTTGTGGTCTTTGGGCCTTTGTGGGTTCTTTGGCCTTGTGGTCTCTTGGGCCTTGTTGGGTTCTTTGGGTTTGTGGTTCTTGGGCTTGTGGGTCTCTTGGGGCCCCTTGTGGGTCTCTTGGGGCCCCTTGTGGGACTCTCGGGGCCCCTTGTGGGTCTCTCTGGGCCCCTTGTGGGTCTCTCTGGGCCCCTTGTGGGTCTCTTTGGGCCCCTTGTGGGTCTCTTTGGGCCCCTTGTGGGTCTCTTTAGGTCCCTTGTGGGTGTCTTAGGTCCCTTGTGGGTGTCTTGGGCCCCTTGTGGGTCTCTTTGGGTCCCTTGTGGGTCTCTTGGGCCCCTTGTGGGTCTCTATGGCCCTTGTGGGTCTCTTTGGGCCCCTTGTGGGTCTCTTTGGGCCCCTTGTGGGTCTCTTTGGGCCCCTTGTGGGTCTCTTTGGGCCCCTTGTGGGTCTCTTTAGGTCCCTTGTGGGTCTCTTGGGCCCCTTGTGGGTCTCTTGGGCCCTGGTTGGAGTCTCTTTGGCCCTTGTGGGGTCTCTTTGGCCCAGTTTGTGAGGTCTCCCTTGGGCCTTGTGGGTCTCTTTAGGTCCCTTGTGGGTCTTTGGGCCTTGTGGGGGTCTTTGGGGCCCTTGGAAACATGGAATGGGTGCAAGCATGGGGGGCAATGTCCCGGCACCAGTAGGTTTGTGGTTCTGACAGGAGGCCCTTGTGGGGTTCAGAGCAGCGGAATCATCGCAGGAAGAGGGGGGGTTTGTGCAGGTGGAGGAGGGGCGCGCAGGACAGGGCGATGAACAAACAGAAGGAGACAGACACCCCCAAACAGTCAACCACGATCCCCGAAACTGCTCCAAAGAAAACTTTTCCCAGGACCTCAGCGGAGGAGAGGAGGCTGTAATGAGCGGCCTGGGGAGAGACACAAAGGGTTACAGTGTAGCTACCCACCTACGTACCCGCCTACGTACCCGCCTACGTACCCGCCTACATACCAACCTATGTACCCGCCTAGGTAACAACTAAGCCACTGGCACACAATCCTGCCCACTAGCTGAGGCTAAAGGCAAGCAGTATGGCAGGTCCCACTAAATGTAC
Source organism: Xenopus tropicalis (assembly GCF_000004195.4). NCBI lineage: Eukaryota > Metazoa > Chordata > Amphibia > Anura > Pipidae > Xenopus > Xenopus tropicalis. Next base: position 154,076,660 of record NC_030682.2, on the reverse strand, counting down.
ATACAGACACACAGAGGATTAGGGTTCCTGTGCCATGTGTAGATTGTAAGCTCTTTTGGACCCTCTTTTCCTCGGTGACTGGTTGGTTTCTATATTTTCCTGTATATTTAACTCCACAAGATACGTCGGCACTTTATTCATAATAATAATAATAATAATAACGACTGAGTGACACCCAGAGCCCAGGGGTCTCCTCCCCCCCACACATGGGACTAACCCTGCCCCCCCGGCTCCCCCCCCGTGGGACTAACCCTGCCCCCGCGGCTCCCTCCCCCCCCGTGGACTAACCGCTGCCTCCCCGGCTCCCTCCCCCCCCGTGGGACCTAACCTGCCCCGGGGCTCCCCCCCCCCTGGGACTACCCTGCCCCCCGGCTCCCCCCCCCCTGTGGGACTGAAACGCCTGCCCCCTGTCTCCCTTCCCCACATGGGACTAACCCTGCCCCCCGGCTCCCCCTTGTGGTACAATGTGACACTGTGTAACCGTATTGTACCACTGAGTGTGGGGTAACAAAGGGTTAATGTTCACCCAAATACCAATGATCTGTGACCCCCTCCAGCCCGGCGAGGCAATAAATGGAGGGGTACATGCTCCCACTTCTACCCATCCTGGGGCATTAGTCTGGCAGCGCTCCATGACTGCTGGATATTGAGGGGTACATGTGTGTGTGCTGGTTATCATATTGCCCCCCCCCCCCCAGCCCCCGGCCCCCATACCTGAACATGGTGCTCGGCTTGCTGGGTGCAGTACATCATCAGGCTGAATGTTACCGTGGTAACAACCCCGGCCAGGAAATGCTGCGCCACCACCGTAAGGAGCACCAGGTCTGCGGGGCAGAAAGAGACAGGCAGGATACCGAGAGAGACAGGCAGGATGCCCAGAGAGACAGGCAGGATGCCCAGAGAGACAGGCAGGATGCCCAGAGAGACAGGCAGGATGCCCAGAGAGACAGGCAGGATGCCCAGAGAGACAGGCAGGATGCCCAGAGAGACAGGCAGGATGCCCAGAGAGACAGGCAGGATACCGAGAGAGACAGGCAGGATGCCCAGAGAGACAGAGGAGAGGGGTCTACATTACGCTGTCCTGATTACTGCAGGCAAGTTATGGGGTATCTCCTGCCTATAGGGGGCAATTACAGAGCTTTCTCTGCCCCAACTGGGCCCAAACCTACAGTGCTGGCACCCGGATTCCTTCCCATGATGCACTCTAACCCGGTAGTCTCCATTAATACCCACCCATGCACCCCCCTCCTAATATCACTGGGGGTGAAACCCACTACCTACACCAAATCCCACGTTCCCACCACAAGAACATGGAGCAAATTCCTGACACCTGGAACATGGGCGGAGTCTATCAAGAACATCAGGTTGACTGGCAGGGCAGCACCTAGAACCTGGAATGGGCGCAATGTGATGGGGCAGAACCTGGAATGGGCGCAATGTGATGGGGCAGAACCTGGAATGGGCGCAATGTGATGGGGCAGAACCTGGAATGGGCGCAATGTGATGGGGCAGAACCTGGAATGGGCGCAATGTGATGGGGCAGAACCTGGAATGGGCGCAATGTGATGGGGCAGAACCTGAAATGAGCGCAATGTGATGGGGCAGGTAGAAACCTGGAATGAGCGCAATGCTGATTGGGGCAAAACCTGAAATGAGCGCCAATGTTGATGGGGCAGAACCTGGATGCTCCGCAATGTGATGGGCAGAACCTTGGAATGGGATCAATGTGTGGGCAGAACCTGGAATGGGAGCAATGTAGCGATGGGTGCAGAACGCTGAGATGAGCGGCATGTGATGGGGCAGAACCTGGAATGGGAGCAATGTGATGGGGCAGAACCTGGAATGAGCGCAATGTGATGGGGCAGAACCTGGAATGGGAGCAATGTGATGGGGCAGAACCTGGAATGAGCGCAATGTGATGGGGCAGAACCTGGAATGGGAGCAATGTGATGGGGCAGAACCTGGAATGGGAGCAATGTGATGGGGCAGAAACCTGGATGAAGCGGCAATGTGATGGGGCAGAAACCTGGAATGGGCGCAATGTGATGGGGGCAGAACCTGGGAAGGGCGCAATTGGTGGATGGGGCAGAACCTGGCAATGAGGGCGCTAATGTGATGGGGCAGACCTGGAATGGGCGCAATGTGATGGGCGGCAGGAACTGGACATGGGGCGCAATGTGAGGGGCAGAACCTGGATGAGGCCCGCAAATGTAGATGGGTGCAGAACTGGAATGGAGCAATGTGACTGGGGCAGAACTGGAATGGGATGCAATGTATGGGGCAGAACCTGGAATGGGCGCAAAGTGTGATGGGGCAGGAACGCTGGAATGGGCGCAATGTGATGGGGCAGAACCTGGAATGGGCGCAATGTGATGGGGCAGAACCTGGAATGGGGGGAATGTGATGGGGCAGAACCTGGAATGGGCGCAATGTGATGGGGCAGAACCTGGAATGGGAGCAATGTGATGGGGCAGAAACTGGAATGGGTAGCAATGTGATGGGGGCAGAAACCTGGAATGGGCGCAATGTGATGGGGAGAACCTGGAATAGGCGCGAATGTGAGTGGGGGCAGATACTGGAATTGGGCGCAAATGTGGATGGGGCAGAAACTGGGGAATGGGCGCAATGTGAATGGGGCAGACCTGGAAATGGGAGAATGTGATGGGGCGAACCTGGAATGAAGCGCAATGTGACGGTGGGTAACGTAGCAGAACGGACGGTACCCGGGCAGGAACAGCGCTTCAGTTTGAGAATCTGGGGCTCCTGCTTGTTCCAAGGACAGAAGCCCATTCTGGAAATGGGGGTGTAGTAGAATAAAGACTGGGTCGATGTGTAGAACCTCAGACATACCATTCAGGGTGCTGCTATCTCCCATAATCTGGGTGCTGCCCGGGGAGCTGCCACTCAGGACTGACAGAAGGAAAGTCTGTAACATGAGGCAGAGGAGCCGCAGGGATAAAACTGCTCTCAGCACTGTGAGTAGCGACCTGGGGGGGAGGCAATGGGGGGTTAATGAAACGTATGGTGGGGGTGACGGTGAGGGGGTGGGGGGGGGAGAAAAGTCAAGGAAACAACAACAGACTCCCCCCTGATTGTTCAACATCAGCCTCATCATTTGGCCTCTAGTGGGGATCAACCCCTTGTGCCCCCAAATTGCCTCAGAACCTCCTTTCTTCTGATTTCAAGGGGTGCACTTTTATTCTACCCCTAAGGAGGCACCAGAGATTTAATTTGCCCCTTATATATATTAACTGCCCCCCCCAGTGTAACCAATCCCAACTGGGCCAGCCTTATCCCATAACTGAGCCCATTCCCTTTATCAGCTTAGTCGCTCTTCCTGTACTTTCTCGATTTCATGTACTGCCTGTCCCCTTATATATTTATAATATAGTGACCCCCCCTTACGCCCCCCCCCCAGTGTCACCAATCAACCTGGGCCAGCCTTTTCCCCCATAACTGAGCCCATTCCCGTTTTCCAGCTTAGTCCGCTCTTCCCTGTACCTTTTCTCATATTTTCATACTGCCCCCCTTATATATTTATATATAGTGCGCCCCGCCTTAAACTGCCACCCCCCCGCAGTCGTAACCAATCCGCCCAACTGGGCAGCTTTCCCCATAACTGAGCCCATTCCTTTATCAAGCTTAGCTCGACTCATTACTGTACTGTTCCTCTATTCATACTGCCCCCGCTTATATATTTAATATATAGTGACCCCCCCTTAACTGCCCCTTCCCCAGTGTAACCAATCCCAACTGGGCCAGCCTCCGCCATAACTGAGCCCATTCCCTTATCAGGCTTAGTCAGCTCTTACGCCTGTATTTCTCCTATTTCATTACGCCGGCCCCAACTGTTAACACATAATATATATCACATATATTGACCCCCCCTTACGCCCCCCCCCCCCCCAGTGTAACCAATCCACTGGGCGCAGCCTTTTCCCATAACTGAAGCCCATTTCCCTTTATCAGCTTAGTCGCTCTTCCTGTCTTTCCTCTATTGTCATTATGCCCCCCCCTTATATATTTTAGATAGTAGGACCACCCCCCCTTAATATTTAAATAATATAGGTGGACCCCCCCATTAATATATTTATATATAAGTGGACCTAGTGCTGGGCGGTGATGACCAAAAAATTATATCGCGGTATTTTCAAAAATTATATCGGTATCACGGTAAAATTTGACGGATATTTTTTTTTTCCCATGCATGATTAGGTGACCACTCACCAAACACCCGCCACGCTCAGCCGCCCCCCCCCACCACCCCAACCCCGCTCCGAGGGCCACACGTCCCCACCCCACCCCACCCCAAAACCCCCAATCCGCACGCACCCCTCCACAAACACCCATCCGCACTGCCACCCCCCACCCCAAACACCCCCCCATGCCGCAACACGCACCCCACCACCCCCCCAAACCCCCATCCGCACACACCCCCCACCCACCCCCAAACACCCCTCCCCCATCCGACACAACACCACCGCCACCCCAAACACCCCCCATCCGCACACACCCCCCACCCCACCCCAAACACCCCCATCCCGCACACACCCACCCCACCAAACACCCCATCCGCACACCTCCGCCCCAGCCCACCACACACGCCCCCCATCCCTGTCACATAAATATAACCCACCCTCACAACCACCCCCCAACACAGACCCCGCATACCCCTTCACATCAAGTACAACCCCCATCCCCTTCACATAATCAACCCCCACCCCATCAAACACCCCCGCAAATCACAACCGATCCATTCACATAAGTTATGACCCATCCCCTTCACATAAAATATAATTACTTTGCCAGGCACCTACCCCCCCACAGTCACATTGGTAATCCGACTCTGAATGCGATGGCGCTTTTGTAGAAGTGTGCGCCGCGACGTCACGTGGCGCCCCAAGTATGTGCAAGCACACCGTATGGGGGTATGTAGTAAATACAATCAAAAAAGACAAAAAAAAAAATAAGAACAAAATAAATGAAACACACTACAAAAGTAACAAGAATCCAAAATATCCCGGCATTCCGAGGTCCAAGCCAGTTTCAAAAAAAAACCGTGATCGGTTTTTTAACCGGTATATATCCGCCCACACTATAAGTGACCTACCCCCTTTAGATGCCCCCCTACCTATTGCCCAACTAGCCTTGACACATACAGTCTTTACTGCTACAGAGGAGAAATGGGCTGAAACGAAAGAGCCCAAAGAGCTATGTCTTACTGTAGGTACAAGGAAGAGGTGGGGGGTTTATTGAGACTGGGAGGGATCATTAAGACCGAGAATACTGGGACAAACACCCTATTACCTGCTGCGAGAGACAGCAAAGCCGCGCCACGCAGAGCAGCGATAGAGCAGTCCCAGCGAGACGATGCCGCATATCTCTCAGAACCCAAGCCTTTTGCTGGAGAACTCCTGAAGCTGAGCGCACAGTCAGACAGCAGCAGAGGAAAATACTATGGAAGAGACAGCCGTAAGCCTTCCGCCAACTAACATACACAGGACGTACAATTAGATACACACTGAGGACCCCTAAGCTCCCCTCACATAGACACAGGAACGGTAACCATTGATATCACACCGAAGAGACCTGCTCGCCTACCATAACAGCGAAGTACCATTAGATACACCACCAGAGACCCCTGTCTCCCTACAATACACAGGAACGTCCATTAGTACAACACACGAACGAACCCCTCCACGCCTCATGACACAGGAACGTACCATTAGATACACTGAGAGAACCCCTGCTCCCGGACTATATACACAGGAAGTACATTAGATACACTCACCTCGGAGACCGCGTTCCTGCTGCCCCTAATACACAAGGAAGTACCATTAATACACACTGAGAGACCCTGCCCCACTACATACACATGGGAACGTACCATATAGAATTACAGCACTGAAGACCCCTGCTCCCCCTCCAATAACAGGACGTCAACTACCCATTAGATACCACCGGAACCAGAAAGAGACCCCTGGCCTCCCCTAACATACACAGGAAACGTACCATTAGATACAACACAGAGAGACCCTGCCCCCCTACATAGCAGCAGGAAACGTACCATTAGATAAGCACACTGAGAGACCCCCTGCTCCCTAACATACACCGAACGTACCATTAGATACAACCGCACTGCAGAAACCACTGCTCCCGCTCATTACACAGGACCGTACCATTAGATACACACTGAGACCTCCTGCTCCCCATACTACACAGGAAGCGTACATGTAAGATACAGCACGAGGAGAACCCTTAGCTCCCTACATACACAGGAACGTAACCAAATTGAATTACCAGCACTGGAGAGACACACTCGGCTCCCCTACATACAACAGAACGTACCATTGATAAGATACACACCTGAGAAGCACCGACCGTGCTCTACATACATACAGGAACGTAAACCACTATTAAGAGTACACACTGAGAGACCTGAGCTCCCTACATACACACGGAACGTCACTAGATAAACACTCGAGGACCCCTGCTATTCCCTACACATACCGAGCACCAGGAGACGTACACATTAGATATACACCTGCCCAGAGAACCACGCTTGTCCCCTCACATACACAGAACGTACCATTAGATAACACACTGAAGAGAACCCCATGCTCCCTACATACACAGGAACACGTATCTTAGATACACTACTGAGACCCCTGCCTCCCCTACATACACAGCAACGTACTACTAGGAGAAGTATGAGTTCCCACTGAAGCCCATGGCTGCCCCTGCACAGTACACAGGACGTACCGATTAGATACACACTGAGCGAACCCCTGGGCTCCCGCTGCATTCAGACACAGGAACGGGTAACCTTAGATACATACTGAGAGACCCATGCTGCCTAAGTACAGCAGGAGAGACGTAACCGAGAGTTAGGATAGCGAGGCAGTGGAGAGGGGAGCCGGCTGGGCTCCCGGCTAGCGCAGACTACACAGGAAACGTGCGACCAGTGTGAAGAGTACAGGTCGAAGCTGAGAGAGGACGCGGTTCCGTGGGCTGCGGCCTAGACATACGACAAGGAGGTAACGGACCATTGTAGCATATACGGACGTGAGAGACGCCCTGCTCGCCCTAATACTCGAAGGAAGCAGCGAAAACAGGTTACGGCGCATGTATAGAGATGCGAATCACTAGAGCAGGACCACCTAGAGATAATATAGAAACAAGGACATGATACACCATATATAGAGAGAGAATAAAAATAAGAGAGAGACAACAAGAAGAAAAATAGAAAAATAAAATATACACAAGGAAAAGATAAAAACAAGACAGAGATACACAAAATAAACAAGAGATAAAGATAAAAAATGAGAAAGCACACTAAAGAACCCCTGGCTCGCGCGGCCGTAGCAGAGTAGACAGCAGGAAAGAGTACCATGAGATAGCACGCGCACGAGGGTGGGATGAGAGGAGAAGAGAAGAGAATAATAAGAATGAATCATAAACGAGGAATAGTACTTAGATCAGAGGCAAACTGAGCACAGAAAACCAATGGCATAACACTACCAAATAAAGAGTATGACAAAGAGAGAGTACCATTGATTACATACTAGCTGGAGAGGACCGGCCTGCGCCCGGATTGCTAGCATAGCCATGAAAAAGATAAATAAGGAATAGGCAACACTGAGAGGACCCTGCTCGCCGGCTACATACCACCCAGAGAACGACACTCCACACCGACCCGACCACCCAGCCCAACCCCGACGAGCACACGCCACACTCGCATCCCACTACACTACACCCACCGCGCCACACAGTGCCTACATCTCAGGACATACCACCACACCACGCATCCGGAAGAGCCACCCCCCCTCCCAGCTCCACCCACCCTCCACTCCCAACCGACCCGCACCCCCCACCACCCCCACCACCCACCTCAACCCACTGCTCAGCCACATCACAGCGCAGACCGACCGCTCGCCTGCCCTCAGGCTCGCACCCGCATCAGGCGCACAGGCCACGCACCTGAACCATCTCGACGACTAACACCGACACCCACACACGACCACACCCCTCGCTCCCCCCCGACCCCATCACACTAACCGGACACCGCCTCCACAATATCACCGACTACCGCAGAGAGAGAGGAGAGAGACCTGCCCACTCCTCCATAACACGCAGGGCACGGCTACACTCTCGCACTTACCCACGCACCTCAGAACCGCGCAACCCCCGCCCCACACCCCACACAGCCCAGAGGCCGACACATCGCTCACAAGCGCGTGAACCACCACATACCACCAGACGCTCACGGACTATATACACCTGGGAGGGATCATTAAGACACAGAATACTGGGACAAACACCTATTTACCTGCCGCGAGACAGCAAAGCCCCGCCCAAGGCAGAGCCAGCGATAGAGAGTCCCAGCGAGACGATCCCATTCCAGAACCCAAGCTTTGCTGGAGAAACTCCGTGGTCCAGAAGCAGCAGAGGAACCATACTGAGAGACCCCTGCTCCCCTACATACACAGGAACGTACCATTAGATACACACTGAGACCCCTGCTCCCCTACATACACAGGAACGTACCATTAGATACACACCGAGAGACCCCTGCTCCCCTACATACACAGGAACGTACCATTAGATACACACTGAGAGACCCCTGCTCCCCTACATACACAGGAACGTACCATTAGATACACACGAGAGACCCCTGCTCCCCTACATACACAGGAACGTACCATTAGATACACACTGAGAGACCCCTGCTCCCCTACATACACAGGAACGTACCATTAGATACACACTGAGAGACCCCTGCTCCCCTACATACACAGGAACGTACCATTAGATACACACTGAGAGACCTGCTCCCCTACATACACAGGAACGTACCATTAGATACACACAGAGAGACCCCTGCTCCCCTACATACACAGGAACGTACCATTAGATACACACAGAGAGACCCCTGCTCCCCTACATACACAGGAACGTACCATTAGATACACACTGAGAGACCCCTGCTCCCCTACATACACAGGAACGTACCATTAGATACACACTGAGAGACCCCTGCTCCCCTACATACACAGGAACGTACCATTAGATACACACCGAGAGACCCCTGCTCCCCTACATACACAGGAACATATCCCTATTATAAAGGGTAAATAAGGAGATTAAAGGGGAAACATACCCAGTTTGTAGATTAGGACAAAGGCAGCAGCCCAACTTGTGCCGGGGACTCGAAACACTTTCACAGCCAAATCTCCCAGCGTTGCCCCCTCCGATGGCTGTTTATGGACTTTTGGTTGCTGTGGATTTGGCCTCAGAATGGCTGTAGAAGATAAAGCACAGAGCGCCCCCAGGAGGTACCCCAATGTCAGCAGCAGGAAGACTTGTCTCCAGCCCAGAAGCTCCAGCACGGTCAGGGCTCCCCCCCCAGCAATGACTGAGCCCAGCTTATAGGCAACCACTTGGAGAGAATTGCCCAGGCCCACCTGCTCCTGGGTCAGAGCCGCCACCGCCACCGCGTCCACTACCACATCCTGCAGGGAGGAGAGCACGTGCATGAGGAGGAGGAGCCACGCCAGCAGGGAGAAGTCAGCGCCAGGGGGCAGCATGGAGCACAGGAGGCAACAGAGGGACAGACCCCCGGTACTTAGCAACAACCACGTCCTGCGGCTCCACTGTCGGTCTATTAATGGCGACCAAAGCACCTTGAGCAGCCACGGTAAGTAGAGTATTCGGGTCAGGCCGATGTGGGACAGAGACAGCCCTTTAGTCCTCAGCAGCACCGGGAGGAGGCCCGACTGGAGCCCATAGGGGAAGCCCTGCACCAGGTACAGGACACCCAGCAGGACGTACGTGTGGGGCATCATGAAACGGGCCCCTCATTAACCGTGTGATCCCTGGGCTGGAGAAATGGGACAGAGATATTGTCACTGGGGGTAAGAAAAAGGGCAGAGAGGGGCAGATACCGGGATACAGAGAAAGGGGGGCGTCTGGAGCACAAACGGGGCTGAAACAATTACATCTGGGCTTCTCAGGAGGCGCTGATCCAATTAAGGTGGAAATTCTTCACTGTCCAACCCGAGATTCTCGACCCGGGATTCTACTCCCCGTCCGACCCGGGATTCTACTGCCCGTCCGACCCGGGATTCTACTGCCCGTCCGACCCGGGATTCTACTGCCCGTCCGACCCGGGATTCTACTGCCCGTCCGACCCGGGATTCTACTGCCCGTCCGACCCGGGATTCTACTCCCCGTCCGACCCGGGATTCTACTCCCCGTCCGACCCGAGATTCTACTCCCCGTCCGACCCGGGATTCTACTCCCCGTCCGACCCGGGATTCTACTCCCCGTCCGACCCGGGATTCTACTCCCCGTCCGACCCGGGATTCTACTCCCCGTCCGACCCGGGATTCTACTGCCCGTCCGACCCGGGATTCTACTCCCCGTCCGACCCGGGATTCTACTCCCCGTCCGACCCGGGATTCTACTCGCTGTTCAATGCAGAGCTACAGAAAGAAAAGGAGAAATGTTACAGTCAGACGGAGGCTTCTCATGCCCTACTCAGCTTGCCCCACAAGGCTGGGCAATTCCTTAATGGGGGGGGATATGTATAAATATGGGACACGCAACATACAGGAGAAATAGCTCATACCAGGGGAGTAACTATGGCTGCCTGGCACCCCCCCCAACCCACACCCATGGTACCTACCCCCAGGGTCTGGTCCCTCCATAGCTATGGCCCTGGCTCTTATTAATATTATTATTAATGGCACATATTTATGAAGCCCCAGCATATTCAGCAGCGCTGTACAGCACCCCAGTAACTAACACAAGAGGTACAGACAGCCCTGCCCACAAGAGCTTACAGTCTAAAAGGAGAAGGGGTATGAGACCCAAGCAGGGTGTGGGGCAATACCAGGGGTGAGAGGTGGCACTGGGCAGGGCATTTAGCAGCATGTGGTGCAACTGTGCAAAGCTACATGAGGGGAAGCTTCCCTACAGAACTGTGTGTTATTGTTATTATATTCCATACAGAACTGTGTGTTATTGTTATTATATTCCCAACAGAACTGTGTGTTATTGTTATTATATTCCCGACAGAACTGTGTGTTATTGTTATTATATTCCCGACAGAACTGTGTGTTATTGTTATTATATTCCCGACAGAACTGTGTGTTATTGTTATTATATTCCCTACAGAACTGTGTGTTATTGTTATTATATTCCCTACAGAACTGGGTGTTATTGTTATTATATTCCCGACAGAACTGTGTGTTATTGTTATTATATTCCCGACAGAACTGTGTGTTATTGTTATTATATTCCATACAGAACTGGGTGTTATTGTTATTATATTCCCTACAGAACTGTGTGTTATTGTTATTATATTCCATACAGAACTGTGTGTTATTGTTATTATATTCCCGACAGAACTGTGTGTTATTGTTATTATATTCCCTACAGAACTGGGTGTTATTGTTATTATATTCCCGACAGAACTGTGTGTTATTGTTATTATATTCCCTACAGAACTGTGTGTTATTGTTATTATATTCCATACAGAACTGTGTGTTATTGTTATTATATTCCCGACAGAACTGTGTGTTATTGTTATTATATTCCATACAGAACTGGGTATTATTGTTATTATATTCCCTACAGAACTGTGTGTTATTGTTATTATATTCCCTACAGAACTGGGTATTATTGTTATTATATTCCCTACAGAACTGGGTATTATTGTTATTATATTCCCTACAGAACTGGGTATTATTGTTATTATATTCCCTACAGAACTCTGTGCTTGTGGCATTTCTGTACAATTACAGCTACAAACACACGTTACGGTTCCCTAAGATACAAATAATGATAATAACAAAGTAACAATAAGGATAGAACACAAACCCCCGCACTTACAGTTCCCAATCGCTTTCATGGAGAGACACTCACTTCCGGGTTTGTGTGCAGGCAGCGGCCATGTTTTGCTGATCACATGACTAGCACTTCCTGTGTGACACGGTAGCGGCGGCCATCTTTGTACACCCATTGATTGCCATTCTGTATGGGGGCGGGTTATTAGTCGGTTATTCAGCCCCAGCTGTCTGTATAATGTGTGACCGGCTGCAGGAGTAGTGCTTGTGCCCCTGCTGTATCGGCTTTGTACTGTGCGCAGTAACCAGTAGCTCCAAAACTTGTTAAACTACAACTCCCAGAAGCTGCGGTCATTGCTGTGTCTGTGGGAGTTGTAGTTCTACAACATATGATGAATCTCAGGCAGAAACATCAACTGTAAAGGTGAAGCCTCAGGGGGAGATGTGTCGGTGCTGGAAGCAATGGTGCCCTATCCGGCCCGGCGGGTGTAACACAGGGGAACCATTGGCTTTATACAGAATCCGCTTCTCTCCTGCACTTCCCTACCTCAGGCCTTCCATACGTCCTACTGCCCAGCTCCTCCCCCTGTGACTCTTAAACTGCCCCAGCTCCTCCCCCTGTGACTCTCAAACTGCCCCAGCTCCTCCCCCTGTGACTCTCAAACAGTCCCAGCTCCTCCCCCTGTGACTCTCAAACTGCCCCAGCTCCTCCCCCTGTGACTCTCAAACTGCCCCAGCTCCTCCCCCTGTGACTCTCAAACTGCCCCAGCTCCTCCCCCTGTGACTCTTAAATAGTCCCAGCTCCTCCCCCTGTGACTGTCAAACAGTCCCAGCTCCTCCCCCTGTGACTCTTAAACAGTCCCAGCTCCTCCCCCTGTGACTGTCAAACAGTCCCAGCTCCTCCCCCTGTGACTCTTAAATAGTCCCAGCTCCTCCCCCTGTGACTCTTAAACAGTCCCAGCTCCTCCCCCTGTGACTCTTAAATAGTCCCAGCTCCTCCCCCTGTGACTCTTAAACAGTCCCAGCTCCTCCCCCTGTGACTCTTAAACAGTCCCAGCTCCTCCCCCTGTGACTCTTAAACAGTCCCAGCTCCTCCCCCTGTGACTCTTAAATAGTCCCAGCTCCTCCCCCTGTGACTCTTAAACAGTCCCAGCTCCTCCCCCTGTGACTCTTAAACAGTCCCAGCTCCTCCCCCTGTGACTCTTAAACAGTCCCAGCTCCTCCCCCTGTGACTCTTAAACAGTCCCAGCTCCTCCCCCTGTGACTCTTCAACAGCCCCAGCTCCTCCCCCTGTGACTCTAAAACTGCCCCCAGAATGGCAAAATGCAAAAGCCTACAACACCTGGTATTCCCAGGCGGTCTCCCATCCAGGTACTAACCAAGCCCGTCCCTGCTTAGCTTCCGAGATCAGACGAGATCGGGCGCTTTCAGGGTGGTATGGCCGTAGGCGATGTCTAAGCTGACTTTTCGTCCTCTTAAACATCTCTTAGCCGCTTCTACTCGCTCAAAGGCGCGCTCTCGGGCTCTTCTCAGAATCAATGCAGAAAAGCATAGAGAAGACTGCCTCCTGCTGGTCAGAATGGCAAAATGCAAAAGCCTACAACACCTGGTATTCCCAGGCGGTCTCCCATCCAGGTACTAACCAAGCCCGTCCTGCTTAGCTTCCGAGATCAGACGAGATCGGGCGCTTTCAGGGTGGTATGGCCGTAGGCGATGTCTAAGCTGACTTTTCGTCCTCTTAAACATCTCTTAGCCGCTTCTACTCGCTCAAAGGCGCGCTCTCGGGCTCTTCTCAGAATCAATGCAGAAAAGCATAGAGAAGACTGCCTCCTGCTGGTCAGAATGGCAAAATGCAAAAGCCTACAACACCTGGTATTCCAGGCGGTCTCCCATCCAGGTACTACCAAGCCCGTCCCTGCTTAGCTTCCGAGATCAGACGAGATCGGGCGCTTTCAGGGTGGTATGGCCGTAGGCGATGTCTAAGCTGACTTTTCGTCCTCTTAAACATCTCTTAGCCGCTTCTACTCGCTCAAAGGCGCGCTCTCGGGCTCTTCTCAGAATCAATGCAGAAAAGCATAGAGAAGACTGCCTCCTGCTGGTCAGAATGGCAAAATGCAAAAGCCTACAACACCTGGTATTCCCAGGCGGTCTCCCATCCAGGTACTAACCAAGCCGTCCCTGCTTAGCTTCCGAGATCAGACGAGATCGGGCGCTTTCAGGGTGGTATGGCCGTAGGCGATGTCTAAGCTGACTTTTCGTCCTCTTAAACATCTCTTAGCCGCTTCTACTCGCTCAAAGGCGCGCTCTCGGGCTCTTCTCAGAATCAATGCAGAAAAGCATAGAGAAGACTGCCTCCTGCTGGTCAGAATGGCAAAATGCAAAAGCCTACAACACCTGGTATTCCCAGGCGGTCTCCCATCCAGGTACTAACCAGCACCGTTGCCCCAGGAAGCAGTAGCAAAAAGCCCCGCTGGTGTGACTAGAGCTGTAATTATGGGACCCCCATAAAACTCCTCCGTAAATAAACTGTGTAAGTGACTGTATCTCAGGGTTCAGACTCACTATACTCCCCCCTCTGACACAGCTGGGGATTAACCTGTTGCTGATCAGTTACAATCAGTTGTGACTCCCCAGACCTGTGTGCAGTGCTGCCTTGTCTCTCCCTATTTATTTAGACTTTTTAAGGGGGGGGCATTTGCTGGGGGGGCATTTGCAAGGGTAATTCATTTCAAAGTGATTCGTTTACAAGTGATCTGAATGAGTTTAACAAGGAGTTCAACAAAGGAGAGAGCTACAAGGAGAGGCTGCTGCCCCCCCCCCACCTGATACTGCCGTTCCCTGAAGCTACAAGGCTATAACCCCCCCTGCTAATGGCAAAACTCACCTCATTTCTACTGACTGTATGCATGGTGCTCCCTAAGGCAGTCTCTTCCTCTAACCCCCCTGTTGTCTGTCCAATCTCTATCCACATATCCCCCTCCCCGCTCCCATCTACATACTCCGGCTCCTTCCCCCTCTATAACTACTTGCACCTCTATCCCCCGGTCACTGTCCGTACGCGGAGGCGCTCTCACTATATATCCTCTGGTCAGATCTTCTCACTCATTCTCCTACTGTTACTGGCTGCAGGGGATGTCTCTCCTACTGTTACTGGCTGCAGGGTGTGTCTCTCCTACTGTTACTGGCTGCAGGGGATGTCTCTCCTACTGTCGCTGGCTGTAGGGGATGTCTCCCCAAACCCCAGGCCCTGCCCCATACCTACTTATATTCATCCTTGTTCTTTGGCCCCGATGCCTAAAGCCTGTCGCTCTGCTGTCTCTAACCTTATTCAGGTTCCCACTCTCCCCCCCTCCTGCCTCCCGTTCCCTTGTGCCCCCCATAATGTCCCCCCATAACTAACAAAGCTTCACTAATCCATGATCTGTTCTGCTCTAAACCATCCCATCCCCTCACACTAACACAAACCCGGCTGTTGCAGAATGACACCGGCACTGAAGCTGCGCTCTCTCATTGGGGTCTGTCTCTCTCCCACACCCCCCGGGCCACTGGACACAGTGGGGGAGTTAGAATTCTCCTCCCATTGTCAGTTTGCATCTATTCCTATTCCCCCGGCTTTTTCGTTTAACTCATAGGCTCAAGGCTCTGTACTTAATGTGGGGGTCCCCCAAGGCTCTGTACTTAATGTGGGGGTCCCCCAAGGCTCTGTACTTAATGTGGGGGTCCCCCAAGGCTCTGTACTTGGGCCGTTGTTGTTCTCCCTCTACACGCTGTCTTTGGGAGATCTTATCCATTCATTTGGCTTTAAATCCCATCTGTATGCTGATGTATCCAAATGTATTTCCTGGTCACTCCATTTCAGCATTACAACCGGGAGGCCCCTCCCACCCCGCCTACCAATCAGACTGTCCCTCCCTTAACCAAACCTTTAAGTATACCTGTAGGTTCCCACCTACCTTGTCTTTTTTCTTTCTGTCCTGTCTACACTGTCAGGGTCTCTACCAGCTGGGTATGTTCCTTGAGTAGCACAAAATGCTTCTTGGGTGAGTTAGGCAGAGTGCTCCCGTCTCCCTTGTGTTTGCCTTTAGTCATACTATCCCGGCTGCACATCAAGTCCTGAGGTTGGGGCATGAGTGACTCTTTGATGCTGCTCGTATCACGGGATCCTTCTTCCTACTTGGGGCGGGTGCCTCCTCCCCAGGGCAGCTGGTTTCGGCCATTTTGGTTAAGGGGGATCTTTCCTCTCGATCGCTTCTTCCTGTTTCGGCGTGCGTTCCAAAGGGCGGAAGCAGTGTCGGACTGGCCCACCAGGATACCAGGAAAACTCCCGGTGGGCCCAGGTGTCAGTGGGCCCTCTTGCTTCTAATTATTTAGCCCTATTTCTGTATAGGAACAAGGAAGCTTTATAGATGGAAGAATAGAGTATTGTATGTAGAGAAAAGAGACTAGAATAATAAAGAGTTTGAGTGAGGAGAGGAGGAACTAAAGTTTAGAGAGTGGGCCCATGGTTCAGGGTTTTCTGGTGGGCCCCTGGCATCTCAGTCCGACACTGGGCGGAAGTTCCGAAGGGCGGAAGTTTGCCGCTTCCGGTTTGTGTTTTTTTAAACTTTGGCGCGCTTGGCGCTCGTGCTGCCTTCTGTCCTTTCCTGAAGGAGTTCCCTCCTCCGTCCCTGAGACTCTCTTCTCGTCTAGGTAGTAGGTCATTTTGGGCTCAGTGTATTTTTCTTTTGTGAGGTTCTCTCAGCCTTCTTTTTTATTTATTTATTCTATCTTTCTCATTTTGTTTTTTGGTAGCTTGCCAGAAGATGGTCCGCCAAAAAAGCGTAAAGGCAATTCCAAAGCTCCATCCTCTTCTAAATGTGTAGGCTGCTTCAACGCTCCACTTCCGGGGAAAAAGTTTTGTAGTTTGCAAGACTTCTACTGCTCCATCTGTAGATCCTGAGGCTTCCTTCTCTGCTGGAACTCGAGTCTGGGGAGAGATCTCTTCTGAGGACTCTTCTGATGAAGATTGTTTATCCCCTTCATTTCCTTCTGAGGATCTCTTGGATTCGGATAAGGACTCTGAGGGGGCCAGGGATTCCTTCGATTTGTCTTTAGTCTCCCCTTTAATTAAGGCAGTCAAGCTGGCCCTAGGAGTTGATCAAGAGACAGAGGGGTAAATTACTCGCAAAGTTTTGCCTACTCCAGTCAAGAATCGACAGGCCTTTCCTCTGTTTCAGGAGGTTTCAGATCTCATCAAGGCAGAATGGCAGAGAGCTGCTAAAAAAGTCTCTTTTGTCTCTTAGGGAACTACATTTTCTAAACTCTATCCGTTCAAAGATTCTGAAGTTAAAGATTGGGTCACAGTTCCCTCGGTTGATCCGGCTGTAATTTATCTTACTAAGAAGACAACTCTTCCCATTGATGACTGTTCTGCTCTTAGGGTTCCTATGGACAGACGGAGTCTTAGAAAGAGACCTTAGAAAGAGTTTTTTGGTGGCAGGGGCAGCTTGCAAGCCTGCTGTGGCCTTAATCTCAGTAGCCAAAGCCATATCTTTTTGGATTGATGGCATAGATAAAACCTTGATGGAAGGAGCGGATGTTAAAGAAATCTCTTCTATTCTGGCGGAGTTAAAGTTGGCTGCAGGATTTATCTTGGAAGGTGCTGTTGACCTCACTAGGCTGGCAGCTCGGTCCATGGCCATTTCAGTTTCTTCACGGTGAGCCCTTTGGCTCAGATCTTGGGCAGCTGATGTGTCTTCTAAAATGAGTCTCTGCACTCTTCCCTTTGAGAGTCTTCGTCTTTTTGGGCCAAAACTGGATGAGGTCATATCTAAGGTTTTCGGGGGTAAAGAGTCTTTTCTTGCCTCAGGAAAAGAAGAAGCAGAGAGCGGCTCCTTTTAGAAATCCCAGTTTTCATGGGTCATCTAGAACCAGACCATCTCATCAATCTTCCAATGCTGCGGGGGAGAGTTCCAAGCCTTTTGTCTGGAAAAGGGGCCAAGCTGTTTTTCCCAAAGGAGAGAAGTCTAGATCTTCCCAGTCTTTCAAGAAGCCTTCCTGACTATCCAACAGATATCGGTGAAGTTGGGGCCAAGCTAGGGGGGTTCCTGCACATCTGGCTTTCCTCCATCTCAGATCATTGGGTTCTGGATGTGTTAAGAAGAGGCTATCATCTGGAATTTGCTTCTCTTCTGACCATTTTGTAGTTTCATCCCTTCCCAACTCAGTAGAAAAGAGAGGTTTTGTCTCATTGCGTCCATTGGCTAGTCAAAGAGAGGACTATTGTTCCAGTCCCATTGGAGGAGCAGGGGAAGGGGGTCTATTCTGTCCTGTTCCTAGTGAGGAAGGTTTCAGGAGGTTGGAGACCCATCTTGGACTTAAAGTCCATCAACAAGCATCTGAACATCCAGAAGTTCAAGATGGAGTCCATCTTCTCCATAATCTCAGCCATTTTACCCGGAGACTGGCTCCTTTCCATCGATCTGAGAGATGCGTATCTTCATATTCCAGTGTCTTGGGCTCATCAGCGCTTCCTACGTTTCTGCATCGCAGGAAAGCATTTCCAGTTCCGTTGCCTTCCGTTTGGCCTGTCGACGGTGCCAAGAGTTTTTTCCAAAGTTCTGGTCACCTTGATAGCAGTTTTAAGGATGGAAGGTATCTCCATTTGGCACTCGACGATATCCTTCTCTCAGCAAGGAGCAGAGAGGTCTTGCTACTTCATCGAGTCATTCATTTTCTGGGGGCCCATGGTTGGCTCCTGAACTGGGAAAAGAGTCAGCTAGTTCCGTCTCAGTCCCTGATCTACTTGGGAGCCCGGTTCAACACCATTGAGGGCTCGGTCTCTCTGCCTCCCCAAAAGATCTCAGCCCTCATCAATTTGGCAAGTACTTTTGTGCAAATGGAGCAAGTTCCAGCAAGAGAACTGATGTCTCTTTTGGTCTCCATGGCGTCCACTATCCCAGTCACCAGGTGGGCTCATTGGCACATGAGGCCGGCTCAGTGCCTCTTTCTGAGCCAGTGGAACAGGTTCAGGAAGGATTGGAATCAGCCAATTCTGCTTTCTCAGCCCTTCAAGGCCTCAATTCACTGGTGACTTTCCAAGGAGAATCTGGAGTGAGGGATGCCTCTCTTTCAGCCAAGGTGAAGGGTCTTAGTCACGGATGCTTCCACCCTGGGCTGGGGTGCTGTAATAAATAAACACTTACCAGCGCGGCGGGGACGCCCGCAGCGCTGCCATCGGCGGGGACGCCCGCCGCGCCGTTCTCCCTCTGCGCCGGCTCCTTCCTAAGCGCGCGCACTTCCGCAATTTAAAGGCGCATGCACGCTGGCGTCATGACGTCAGCGCGCAATGGCGCGAAATTCAAACTATTTAAAGGGATTTTTGTTTACATTCGGTGCCCGTGATAGCATTTGATTCCTGGTGCCTTCCTGAGCCTTGTGCGTTCCTGTTCCTGTATTCCTGCTAGTAATTCTCCTGTTTTGACCCAGCCTGCTCCTGACTATTCTGAAATCTGTAACCTGACTTCGGCTAGTACTTTTGACTCCGATTTTGCCTATCCCGCTGCTTGATTATCTGGTTGACCCTTGCCTGTCTGACGATCCCTGTTTTCCGCCTGCCTCGACCCAGCCTGCCTGACGACAAACTTGCTTAACCCTATTTGTACCGTGATCTTCGGGCTAACTGACTTTATCTACAGTCGTGCCCCTTTGCTTGCCAGAACTCCTTGCCTTGTTCCCCTCGTTAAGTCCAGGTGGCATCCGAGTAGCTGAGGGCTCCTCCCGAAGCCAAAGGCGGTCACAATACTGGTGAAGCCGAGCCGAGACCAGGGAACTTGGCATCAGTTCTGGTTTAGGGTGCCGACCGTGACAGGTGCCCACTTAGGCTCGGAGTGGGTGCAGGAGAAGTGGTCCGTCAGACAGTTGGGAGTTCCATCCAATGTCCTGGAGATCAGAGCAGCGAGGCTGGCCCTCCAGTCCTTCTCTCAGACCCTCCAGGGTTCCTCGGTCAGGCTGTTGATAGACAACACATCGGCTGAGTTGGAACTCTGTCTCAAGTCACGAATGGTCTCTGAATCATCAGGTCTTTCAGGAACTGATGGAGAGATGGGGTCCTCTACAGATCGACCTCATGGCAACTCATTGCAACTCCCAGCTTCTGAAGTTTTTCTCCAGGAGTTCTTGCCCAGGGGCATTGGGCACGGATGCTCTTCTGCAGGATTGGCATTTCAGTCTAGCTTATGCCTTTCCTCCTTTTCCTCTGATTTCCAGAATCCACCTGAAGATCATTCAGGAGAGGGTGGAGCTGGTCTTAATAGCCCCGAACTGGCCTCGCAGACCCTGGTACCCACTACTCCTGAAGTTGGCAACTACTCCTCCCTGGCCCCTCCCCAGGAGGAGAGACCTGTTGAATCAGGGACCTCTTCCATCCAAATCCATCCGCTCTGTCCCTTCAGGCTTGGAGGTTGAGCGCAAAAGACTTTCGGAGCTAGGTTTCTCTCAGTGTGTAGTAGACACCTTGTTAAAGGCTAGGAAGCCTTCTATATCAGCAGCTTACTAATCTGGGAAAGATTTATCCTTTGGAAATTTCAGAATGATTTGCCGATGGAAGAGGTCTCTCTTTCCCAAGTTCTAAGCTTTTTGCAAGAGGGCCTGGACAAGGGATTGCAATATAGAACCCTCAAGGTTCATGTTTCTGCCTTGTCTGGGAGATCTTGGGCCGAAGACTCCATGATCAAGAGATTCTTTCTGGCAGTTCTCAAAGTCCGACCTCCAGAAGCTAAGTCTCCTCCCATGTGGAGTTTACCGTTGGTGTTAAAGGCCTTATCCAAGTCACCTTTTGAACCTTTAGAGTCAGTCTCCAATTGGCTCCTCACGTTAAAGACTCTGTTTTTGGTAGCCATAGCCTCGGCATGTAGAGTGGGGGAGTTGCAGGCTCTTTCATGCAGTCCAGGCCATATCTCCTTTCTCCATGACAGAGTCATTTTGAAGCCAGTTAAGTCATTCCTGCCCAAGGTTGCCTCGACGTTCCATCTCAAGAGGGAAATTTTCTTGCCTGTTTTTCCTTCGGATTTGCAGAATATGGAGGAGTTACAGAAAATTTCTCAAGGCAAGCTAGCTCCAGAGGGTTTAAAGGCACACTCGACTAGGGCTGTTTCAGCTTCCTGGGCGGCTTGGGCTGAGGTTCCTCCGGCACAGATTTGTGAGGTGGCCTCATGGTCATCAGCCAGGGCCTTCATCAGACCCTATCAGCTTGACTTGTCTGAATCTAGTAGTCATGCATTTGCTTCAGGATGTCATCTTGCCTTCTCTTCATTAAATTAATTGTAGTCACTTTAAGTCTCTGTGAGTTTTTCCCATCCTATTTGGCGTGCAGCATGGCTTGGTACATCCAGTTGTAATGCTGATATGGAGTGACCAGGAAAAGGGAGAATTGTTAGGTGGGTACCTACAGGTATACTTATAGGTTTGGTTAAGGGAGGGACAGTCTGATTGGTAGGCGGGGTGGGAGGGGCCTCCCGGTTGCAATGCTGATATGGAGAGTGACCAGGAAAGGAGAATCATGGTAAGTATGAAAACAATTCTCCCATTTTTCGACCCCTTCATTAACAGTTGAAACTGAGACTCGAATCTCTAACTGCCCCCTGGCTATCTCTAACTGCCTCCTGGCTATCTCTAACTGCCTCCTAGCTATCTCTAACTGCCTCCTGGCTATCTCTAACTGCCTCCTAGCTATCTCTAACTGCAATCTGGCTATCTCTAACTGCCTCCTGGCTATCTCTAATTGGATGAACCAACGCCACCTCGTTGAACTGAACCTAACAAAAACTGAACTAATGATCTTTCCGCCTAAGCCTGGTCCTACCCCCCCTTCTCTATCTCTATTGTTGGTACCCTCATCAACCCTGTCATTCGGCGCGTTGTTTGGGGGGGATCTTTGACTCCAGTCTCTCCTTCTCTGACCATACTAACTTCACTGTCAAAACCTGTCACTTTTTCTTACACAATATTGCCAAAATCCGTCCCTTTCTTTCTACTGTAACAGCTAGGCTGCTCATGCATGCTCTCATCCTATCCCGACTGGGCTACTGTAACCTGCTACTAACCGGCCTTCCTAACTCCCATCTTTCCCCCCTACAGTCTATATTAAACACTAGTGCCAGAATTCCCGCAGTGAGCACCAAGCATTTGGGTTTTTGCTGTGCTGCCACCATTAATGTGGGTATGGTCTTAAAAGCTCTTGTGATAATATGGGTGTGGTTTGAAGTGGGTGTGGTTTAAAACTGGCTTCCATTAGCGGCCCTCCACTATGTATGCTAGAGAAATACCGGCCACAGAAATTTCGACAACACTGTCATAGATGATAGGCCTGTGGGGATCCTCTAGATTCCCTTTCTCATAGATGATAGGCCTGTATGGATTCACTAGATTCCCTTTCTCATAGATGATAGGCCTGTATGGATTCACTAGATTCCCTTTCTCATGGATGATGGGCATGTATGGATCCACTAGATTCCCTTTCTCATAGATGATAGGCTTGTATGGATCCACTAGATTCCCTTTCTCATAGATGATAGGCCTGTATGGATCCACTAGATTCCCTTTCTCATAGATGATAGGCCTGTATGGTCCCACTAGATTCCCTTTCTCATAGATGATAGGCCTGTATGGATTCACTAGATTCCCTTTCTCATAGATTATAAGTCTGTATGGATTCACTAGATTCCCTTTCTCATAGATGATAGGCCTGTATGGATCCACTAGATTCCCTTTCTTATAGATTATAGGCCTGTATGGATTCACTAGATTCCCTTTCTCATAGATGATAGGCCTGTATGGATTCACTAGATTCCCTTTCTCATAGATGATAGGCCTGTATGGTCCCACTAGATTCCCTTTCTCATAGATTATAGGTCTGTATGGATTCACTAGATTCCCTTTCTCATAGATGATAGGTCTGTATGGATCCACTAGATTCCCTTTCTCATAGATGATAGGCCTGTATGGTCCCACTAGATTCCCTTTCTCATAGATGATAGGCCTGTATGGTCCCACTAGATTCCCTTTCTCATAGATTATAGGCCTGTATGGATTCACTAGATTCCCTTTCTCATAGATTATAGGCCTGTATGGATCCACTAGATTCCCTTTCTCATAGATGATAGGCCTGTATGGATCCACTAGATTCCCTTTCTCATAGATTATAGGCCTGTATGGATCCACTAGATTCCCTTTCTCATAGATGATAGGCCTGTATGGTCCCACTAGATTCCCTTTCTCATAGATTATAGGTCTGTATGGATTCACTAGATTCCCTTTCTCATAGATGATAGGCCTGTATGGTCCCACTAGATTCCCTTTCTCATAGATTATAGGCCTGTATGGATTCACTAGATTCCCTTTCTCATAGATTATAGGCCTGTATGGATCCACTAGATTCCCTTTCTCATAGATGATAGGCCTGTATGGATCCACTAGATTCCCTTTCTCATAGATTATAGGCCTGTATGGATCCACTAGATTCCCTTTCTCATAGATGATAGGCCTGTATGGTCCCACTAGATTCCCTTTCTCATAGATTATAGGTCTGTATGGATTCACTAGATTCCCTTTCTCATAGATTATAGGTCTGTATGGTCCCACTAGATTCCCTTTCTCATAGATGATAGGCCTGTATGGTCCCACTAGATTCCCTTTCTCATAGATGATAGGCCTGTATGGTCCCACTAGATTCCCTTTCTCATAGATTATAGGCCTGTATGGATCCACTAGATTCCCTTTCTCATAGATTATAGGCCTGTATGGATTCACTAGATTCCCTTTCTCATAGATTATAGGTCTGTATGGATTCACTAGATTCCCTTTCTCATAGATTATAGTTGTATGGATCCACTAGATTCCCTTTCTCATAGATTATAGGCCTGTATGGATTCACTAGATTCCCTTTCTCATAGATGATAGGCCTGTATGGATTCACTAGATTCCCTTTCTCATAGATGATAGGCCTGTATGGTCCCACTAGATTCCCTTTCTCATAGATTATAGGTCTGTATGGATTCACTAGATTCCCTTTCTCATAGATGATAGGCCTGTATGGATCCACTAGATTCCCTTTCTCATAGATGATAGGCCTGTATGGATCCACTAGATTCCCTTTCTCATAGATTATAATGGGGGAAAGGACCCAAAGAGGACACTGTGACGTCAGGGTGTCCCCTATGCCTGACATGGACAGGGACTTGTGGGGCGACTCCACCTGTGCCAACTCAGTGCTGCTCGGGGCAGTGGGTATGGCAGTACCAGAACCCACATTTGGCTTGTGTGACCCCAGTCTGCACATTTTCACCTCTCATTTAATCAATTAAAGGCAAAGTAAGCATCATTTTGTATACAAGTCTTTTGTTACTGCGATACATGCCTACAGGCGCTGAAGGAGGAGTTTTATCTCTGGGTCCAGCTGTACCAGGAAATGGCACAGGAGCCCGACCCAATTCATCACGGTGCTTCAGTACCAGCAGCGGCACCAGTCTCCCCCAGTAACCCGTCCCTCCCCTGGGGAATCTATTGTGCAGCCCACCATTCAGGGGGCTCCTGTCATCTTTATGTCAGAACATTTGTGATTAGGAACATTCAACAATCATTTCTTTATTGAAACTTAAAGAAAATTCTGTCTCTGGTGAGGTTTTCAGTTCCAGCCCGAAACCCGAGACTTTGTTCTGTTAGTTGCCCAACTGGGCACATAGTGGCGCCGCTCTGCCCCTCACTGAAATGGACTCTTTGGTTCTTTCCCAAAGGAAAGCAAAACAGGGGGAGGCTTTGGACCTCAACTTAGATCTACAGAACCCCCCGGCAGTCTACAGAGAGATACCTCCCCAAGGACCCAGCACAAATCTCCTGACCCATTTGGTTTTTGGATCACAAAAGAAGTCTGAGAGCAAGTTTAATGGAACACGGTTTCATTCTTTCCCAATAAAGACTTAGAATAGAATGTTCTTTGGACAATCCGGCTTTGTCTTCAGGTAGGAGATACCCGGGAAGGTCAGAACCAATGTTCTGAGGCAGATTGGTGACCTCACAGGGCAATATTGTCCTCATAAAGTGATAAAATCAGGAGGATTACCCAGCCCAAAAGAATCCCCAGATTATGGAGAAAGAAGAGGATCCAGGGTCTGTGGAGCTTCACATTCATCATGGCGGGAAGCTGAAAGGCAAGAACCCGGGTCATTTATACAAAGAGAGGGACCGTGGTATCATATCCTTCACATATACTCACTGGGGTGGGTCCTTTGTCTGCTTTCTCTACAGAACCCTAACCTTATAGGCCTGCACCTAACATCACCCCAACACACACAGACCAGCACCCTAACATCACCCCAACACACACAGGCCAGCACCCTAACATCACCCCGGCATACACAGACCAGCACCCTAACATCACCCCAACACACACAGACCAGCACCCTAACATCACCCCAGCACACACGGGCTAGCACCCTAACATCACCCTGGCACACAAGACACCCCTCACTCCCATCATGCCACACTGTTACAATTCTTCCTGGTGAATAAGGAGGAGGTACCTTCCCTTGATCCAATCCGGGCACATCTCGCCCACCACGTGTCCAGCACTTCTGTCTCCCTTTCCCCACTGGGATCCCCCTTCCAAAGACCCTCCCTTGATCCCCTCCCAGTTACCACCCTTTCTCATGTTCTCTTTATAACCACTTAACCCACTTTCTCTCTTCTAAACCTCTTCCTGACCCACTGCATTCAACTGAGGTGGTGCTGCCCAAAGTCTCCAATGACCTTCTGTCTGGCAAGTCTATAGGGGAATTATCCATACTGACCTTGTGTTTGAGGTGATACAAAGAGAGAATTAGGGCAACATTGTGGTACAGTGATGATACAAAGAGAGAATTAAAGAGAGCTATTGGGGTACAGTGATGATACAAAGAAAGAATTAGAGAGGTCCGTTGGGGTACAGTGATGATATAGAGAGGTATACTGGGATACGGTTATAATATAGAGAGGTATATTGGGGTACAGTGATGACACAAAGAGAGAATTAGAGAGGGTTGTTGGGGTACAGTGATGATACAAAGAGAGAATTAGAGAGGTCCGTTGAGGTACAGTGATGATATAGAGAGGTATACTGGGATAAGGTGATAATATAGAGAGGTATATTGGGGTACAGTGATGATACAAAGAGAGAATTAGAGAGGGCCATTGGGGTACAGCAATGATACAAAGAAAGAATTAGAGAGGGTTGTTGGGGTACAGTGATGATACAAAGAGAGAATTAGAGAGGGCCATTGGGGTACAGTGATGATACAAAGAAAGAATTAGAGAGGTCCATTGGGGTACGGTGATAATATAGAGAGGTATATTGGGGTACAGTGATGATACAAAGAGAGAATTAGAGAGGGCTGTTGGGGTACAGTGATCATACAAAGAGAGAATTAGAGAGGGCCATTGGGGTATAGCGATGATACAAAGAGAGAATTAGAGAGGGCCATTGGGGTACAGCGATGATACAAAGAGAGAATTAGAGAGGGCTGTTGGGGTACAGCGATGATACAAAGAGAGAATTAGAGAGGGCCATTGGGGTACAGGGATGATATAGAGAGGTATACTGGGGTACAGTGATGATATAGAGAGGTATACTGGGGTACAGTGATGATATAGAGAGGTATACTGGGGTACAGTGATGATATAGAGAGGTATACTGGGGTACAGGGATGATATAGAGAGGGCCATTGGGGTACAGGGATGATATAGAGAGGTATACTGGGGTACAGTGATGATATAGAGAGGTATACTGGGGTACAGTGATGATATAGAGAGGTATACTGGGGTACAGTGATGATATAGAGAGGTATACTGGGGTACAGTGATGATATAGAGAGGTATACTGGGGTACAGTTATGATAAGAAGAGGGTGGTCTCACCATATCTGCCAGAGCAACATAGAGGAAGAGGCCGGTGGCTACAGTGAAGATCCACTGCTGGACGGCTTCATCGGCCGAGATGGACAGCGAGATGTACAGGCCAATGAATGCGGTGAGGGCACTGGAGAAGTTCAGGAGTAGAGCCCAACGCACCCGGAGACCGGCATGGAGAAGGGCAGCAAAATCACCTGGGGGCAGGGAGTCACTTGTCATTGCAAACCCCCAGAACAACTTAGCCCTTAGCCCCCCCATCCTTCCCCATATTTCCTTTCTCTCTGCATCTCTGTGTCACCCTGCAGTGGGAGGGTGCAGACTCCATATCCCATGGTTCCCCTTGTCTCCCTGCACTGGGAATGGGAGAGTCACAGATTCTTACATCCTATCGTTCCATTCTATCTAGGCCAGCGTACAGGGTGAGACATACCAAGTTCGTGGGGGAGTTCGTGGCATAAAACAGCCAGAGATGTCGCCAATCCAGTTTTCCAAGAGGTGGAGAATGCAGCTCCTATAGCCAAACCATCGGCAAAGTTATGAATGGCGTCTCCAATGGTGATCATGTAGGGGATCATCTGCAGCTCTGGATCAATGAAAAGAGACATCACATGGTGAGAGTGAGTAGTTTGTCTCCAACAGAGACTGCTGGCGAGACCCTAAGATACTTGGATCCACAAATCATCCACCAGCATTGCCCTCTACCTTAGTTCCCCTTTAGGGCTTTTCCTTTTTGAAGGCCAAAACGAGGCTTTTTTTTATCATGTGGGTCCATTGACTTATAAAGTATATGTTCTTATCATGGGGGTCCATTGCCACAGGTGCCACAGTGTAACCCACAGCCAGAAGGTGCCACAGTGTAACCCACGGCCAGAAGGTGCCATAGTGTAACCCACGGCCAGAAGGTGCCACAGTGTTACCCACGGCCAGAAGGTGCCACAGTGTAACCCACGGCCAGAAGGTGCCACAGTGTAACCCACGGCCAGAAGGTGCCACAGTGTAACCCACAGCCAGAAGGTGCCATAGTGTTACCCACGGCCAGAAGGTGCCACAGTGTAACCCACAGCCAGAAGGTGCCATAGTGTTACCCACTGCCAGAAGGTGCCACAGTGTAACCCACGGCCAGAAGGTGCCACAGTGTAACCCACGGCCAGAAGGTGCCACAGTGTAACCCACGGCCAGAAGGTGCCACAGTGTAACCCACGGCCAGAAGGTGCCACAGTGTAACCCACGGCCAGAAGGTGCCACAGTGTAACCCACGGCCAGAAGGTGCCACAGTGTAACCCACGGCCAGAAGGTGCCACAGTGTAACCCACGGCCAGAAGGTGCCACAGTGTTACCCACGGCTAGAAGGTGCCACAGTGTAACCCACGGCCAGAAGGTGCCACAGTGTAACCCACGGCCAGAAGGTGCCACAGGGTTACCCACAGCCAGAAGGTGCCACAGTGTTACCCACGACCAGAAGGTGCCACAATGTAACCCACGGCCAGAAGGTTCCACAGTGTTACCCACGGCCAGAAGGTGCCACAATGTAACCCACGGCCAGAAGGTTCCACAGTGTAACCCACGGCCAGAAGGTGCCACAGTGTAACCACGGCCAGAAGGTTCCACAGTGTAACCCACGGCCAGAAGGTGCCACAGTGTAACCCACGGCCAGAAGGTGCCACAGGGTTACCCACAGCCAGAAGGTTCCACAGTGTAACCCACGGCCAGAAGGTGCCACAGTGTAACCCACGGCCAGAAGGTGCCACAGTGTAACCCACGGCCAGAAGGTTCCACAGTGTAACCCACGGCCAGAAGGTGCCACAGTGTTACCCACGGCCAGAAGGTGCCACAGTGTAACCCACAGCCAGAAGGTGCCACAGTGTAACCCACGGCCTGAAGGTGCCACAGTGTTACCCACGGCCAGAAGGTGCCACAATGTAACCCACTGCCAGAAGGTGCCACAGTGTAACCCACGGCCAGAAGGTGCCACAGTGTAACCCACGGCCAGAAGGTGCCACAGTGTAACCCACGGCCAGAAGGGGGCCACAGTGTAACCCACGGCCAGAAGGGGCCACAGTGTAACCCACGGCCAGAAGGTGCCACAGTGTAACCCACGGCCAGAAGGTGCCACAGTGTAACCCACGGCCAGAAGGTGCCACAGTGTAACCCACGGCCAGAAGGTGCCACAGTGTAACCCACGGCCAGAAGGTGCTACAGTGTAACCCACGGCCAGAAGATGGTGCAATTTCTCCAATTAAAGGAACAGTAACACCAAAAAATGAAAGAGCTTTAAAGTAATAAAAATATAATGCACTGTTGCCCTGCACTGGTAAAACTGGTGTGTTTGCTATAGTAACACTACTATAATTGATATAATAATCTGCTGTGTAGCCCCGGGGGCAGCCGTTCCTGCACTGGTAAAAGTTGTGTGTTTGCTACAGAAACCCTACTATAGTTTATATAAATACCCCGCTGTGTAGCCCCGGGGGCAGCCATTCCTGCACCGGTACAGCTGGGGTGTTTGCTACAGAAACCCTACTATAGTTTATATAAATACCCCGCTGTGTAGCCCCGGGGGCAGCCGTTCCTGCACTGGTACAGCTGGGGTGTTTGCTACAGAAACCCTACTATAGTTTATATAAATACCCCGCTGTGTAGCCCCGGGGGCAGCCATTCCTGCACTGGTACAGCTGGGGTGTTTGCTACAGAAACCCTACTATAGTTTATATAAATACCCCGCTGTGTAGCCCCGGGGCAGCCATTCCTGCACCGGGTACAGCTGGGGTGTTTGCTACAGAAACCCTACTATAGTTTATATAATACCCCGCTGTGTAGCCCCGGGGGCAGCCGTTCCTGCACTGGTACAGCTGGGGTGTTTGCTACAGAAACCCTACTATAGTTTATATAAATACCCCGCTGTGTAGCCCCGGGGGCAGCCGTTCCTGCACTGGTACAGCTGGGGTGTTTGCTACAGAAACCCTACTATAGTTTATATAAATACCCCGCTGTGTAGCCCCGGGGGCAGCCGTTCCTGCACTGGTACAGCTGGGGTGTTTGCTACAGAAACCCTACTATAGTTTATATAAATACCCCGCTGTGTAGCCCCGGGGGCAGCCGTTCCTGCACTGGTACAGCTGGGGTGTTTGCTACAGAAACCCTACTATAGTTTATATAAATACCCCGCTGTGTAGCCCCGGGGGCAGCCATTCCTGCACTGGTACAGCTGGGGTGTTTGCTACAGAAACCCTACTATAGTTTATATAAATACCCCGCTGTGTAGCCCCGGGGGCAGCCATTCCTGCACCGGTACAGCTGGGGTGTTTGCTACAGAAACCCTACTATAGTTTATATAAATACCCCGCTGTGTAGCCCCGGGGGCAGCCATTCCTGCACTGGTACAGCTGGGGTGTTTGCTACAGAAACCCTACTATAGTTTATATAAATACCCCGCTGTGTAGCCCCGGGGGCAGCCATTCCTGCACCGGTACAGCTGGGGTGTTTGCTACAGAAACCCTACTATAGTTTATATAAATACCCCGCTGTGTAGCCCCGGGGGCAGCCATTCCTGCACTGGTACAGCTGGGGTGTTTGCTACAGAAACCCTACTATAGTTTATATAAATACCCCGCTGTGTAGCCCCGGGGGCAGCCATTCCTGCACTGGTACAGCTGGGGTGTTTGCTACAGAAACCCTACTATAGTTTATATAAATACCCCGCTGTGTAGCCCCGGGGGCAGCCATTCCTGCACCGGTACAGCTGGGGTGTTTGCTACAGAAACCCTACTATAGTTTATATAAATACCCCCGCTGTGTAGCCCCGGGGGCAGCCATTCCTGCACTGGTACAGCTGGGGTGTTTGCTACAGAAACCCTACTATAGTTTATATAAATACCCCCGCTGTGTAGCCCCGGGGGCAGCCATTCCTGCACCGGTACAGCTGGGGTGTTTGCTACAGAAACCCTACTATAGTTTATATAAATACCCCGCTGTGTAGCCCCGGGGGCAGCCATTCCTGCACTGGTACAGCTGGGGTGTTTGCTACAGAAACCCTACTATAGTTTATATAAATACCCCCGCTGTGTAGCCCCGGGCAGCCATTCCTGCACTGGTACAGCTGGGGTGTTTGCTACAAAAACCCTACTATAGTTTATATAAATACCCCGCTGTGTAGCCCCGGGGGCAGTCATTCCTGCACCGGTACAGCTGGTGTGTTTGCTACAGAAACCCTACTATAGTTTATATAAATACCCCGCTGTGTAGCCCCGGGGGCAGCCATTCCTGCACTGGTACAGCTGGGGTGTTTGCTACAGAAACCCTACTATAGTTTATATAAATACCCCGCTGTGTAGCCCCGGGGGCAGCCATTCCTGCACTGGTACAAGCTGGGGTGTTTGCTACAGAAACCCTACTATAGTTTATATAAATACCCCGCTGTGTAGCCCCGGGGGCAGCCATTCCTGCACTGGTACAGCTGGGGTGTTTGCTACAGAAACCCTACTATAGTTTATATAAATACCCCGCTGTGTAGCCCCGGGGGCAGCCGTTCCTGCACCGGTACAGCTGGGGTGTTTGCTACAGAAACCCTACTATAGTTTATATAAATACCCCGCTGTGTAGCCCCGGGGGCAGCCATTCCTGCACCGGTACAGCTGGGGTGTTTGCTACAGAAACCCTACTATAGTTTATATAAATACCCCGCTGTGTAGCCCCGGGGGCAGCCGTTCCTGCACTGGTACAGCTGGGGTGTTTGCTACAGAAACCCTACTATAGTTTATATAAATACCCCGCTGTGTAGCCCCGGGGGCAGCCATTCCTGCACTGGTACAGCTGGGGTGTTTGCTACAGAAACCCTACTATAGTTTATATAAATACCCCGCTGTGTAGCCCCGGGGGCAGCCATTCCTGCACCGGTACAGCTGGGGTGTTTGCTACAGAAACCCTACTATAGTTTATATAAATACCCCGCTGTGTAGCCCCGGGGGCAGCCATTCCTGCACTGGTACAGCTGGGGTGTTTGCTACAAAAACCCTACTATAGTTTATATAAATACCCCGCTGTGTAGCCCCGGGGGCAGTCATTCCTGCACCGGTACAGCTGGTGTGTTTGCTACAGAAACCCTACTATAGTTTATATAAATACCCCGCTGTGTAGCCCCGGGGGCAGCCATTCCTGCCACTGGTACAGCTGGGGTGTTTGCTACAGAAACCCTACTATAGTTTATATAAATACCCCGCTGTGTAGCCCCGGGGGCAGCCGTTCCTGCACCGGTACAGCTGGGGTGTTTGCTACAGAAACCCTACTATAGTTTATATAAATACCCCGCTGTGTAGCCCCGGGGGCAGCCATTCCCGCACCGGTACAGCTGGGGTGTTTGCTACAGAAACCCTACTATAATTTATATAAATACCCCGCTGTGTAGCCCCGGGGGCAGCCATTCCTGCACTGGTACAGCTGGGGTGTTTGCTACAGAAACCCTACTATAGTTTATATAAATACCCCGCTGTGTAGCCCCGGGGGCAGCCATTCCTGCACTGGTACAGCTGGGGTGTTTGCTACAGAAACCCTACTATAGTTTATATAAATACCCCGCTGTGTAGCCCCGGGGGCAGCTATTCCTGCACTGGTACAGCTGGGGTGTTTGCTACAGAAACCCTACTATAGTTTATATAAATACCCCGCTGTGTAGCCCCGGGGGCAGCCATTCCTGCACTGGTACAGCTGGGGGTGTTTGCTACAGAAACCCTACTATAGTTTATATAAATACCCGCTGTGTAGCCCCAGGGGCAGCCATTCCTGCACTGGTACAGCTGGGGTGTTTGCTACAGAAACCCTACTATAGTTTATATAAATACCCCGCTGTGTAGCCCCTGGGGCAGCCGTTCCTGCACTGGTACAGCTGGGGTGTTTGCTACAGAAACCCTTACTATAGTTTATATAAATACCCCGCTGTGTAGCCCCGGGGGCAGCCATTCCTGCACTGGTTACAGCTGGGGTGTTTGCTACAGAAACCCTACTATAGTTTATATAAATTACCCCGCTGTGTAGCCCCGGGGGCAGCTGTTCCTGCACTGGTACAGCGGGTGTTTGCCTACAGAAACCCTACTATAGTTTATATAAATACCCCGCTGTGTAGCCCCGGGGGGCAGCCATTCCTGCACCGGTACAGCTGGGGTGTTTTGCTACAGAAACCCTACTATAGTTTATATAAATACCCCGCTGTGTAGCCCCGGGGGCAGCCATTCCTGCACTGGTACAGCTGGGGTGTTTGCTACAGAAACCCTACTATAGTTTATATAAATACCCCGCTGTGTAGCCCCGGGGGCAGCCGTTCCTGCACCGGTACAGCTGGGGTGTTTGCTACAGAAACCCTACTATAGTTTATATAAATACCCCGCTGTGTAGCCCCGGGGGCAGCCATTCCTGCACTGGTACAGCTGGGGTGTTTGCTACAGAAACCCTACTATAGTTTATATAAATACCCCGCTGTGTAACCCCGGGGGCAGCCATTCCTGCACCGGTACAGCTGGGGTGTTTGCTACAGAAACCCTACTATAGTTTATATAAATACCCCGCTGTGTAGCCCCGGGGGCAGCCATTCCTGCACCGGTACAGCTGGGGTGTTTGCTACAGAAACCCTACTATAGTTTATATAAATACCCCGCTGTGTAGCCCCGGGGGCAGCCATTCCTGCACTGGTACAGCTGGGGTGTTTGCTACAGAAACCCTACTATAGTTTATATAAATACCCCGCTGTGTAGCCCCGGGGGCAGCCATTCCTGCACTGGTACAGCTGGGGTGTTTGCTACAGAAACCCTACTATAGTTTATATAAATACCCCGCTGTGTAGCCCCGGGGGCAGCCATTCCTGCACTGGTACAGCTGGGGTGTTTGCTACAGAAACCCTACTATAGTTTATATAAATACCCCGCTGTGTAGCCCCGGGGGCAGCCGTTCCTGCACTGGTACAGCTGGGGTGTTTGCTACAGAAACCCTACTATAGTTTATATAAATACCCCGCTGTGTAGCCCCGGGGGGAGCCATTCCTGCACTGGTACAGCTGGGGTGTTTGCTACAGAAACCCTACTATAGTTTATATAAATACCCCGCTGTGTAGCCCCGGGGGCTGCCATTCAAGCTGGAAAAAAGGAGAAAAGGCACAGGTTACATAGCAGATAACAGATAAGTTCTGTAGAATATAATGGGGGTTTATCTGTTATCTGCTATGTGCCTGTGCCTTTTCTCCTTTGAATGGCTGCCTCCATGGCTACATAGCAGCTTATTTATATAAATTATAGTAGACTTTCTGAAGCAAACACACAACTTTTACCAGTGCAGGCAGCAGCACATTATATTTTAGTTACTTTTATACACTTTCATTTTTTGGTGTTACTGTTCCTTTAACAGAACATGTTCCAATACTATTCTGTGCCCAGAGGTGGCGCCATCAGTCAGATGATGGTAAAATACTTCTATCCCCCAGATGGCAGTGTTTGCCTACGCACTGACTGAATCCCTAGCTGAACCCTCAGTGGCTATTGTGCCAGCGGGGCATGTGGGTGAGACTGACGCTCTGTGGGGCAAGAGATACCCAACAAATACCCACGTTTGCACATGCGGTTGGTACTTAACTGGGTACTTACCTCGGCTCTTGGCTTTTTGCCTTCCACTCCCAAATTCCACGTCGGTAGCACAGACCTACAGGTTATAATGGTGCATGGATTATTATAATGAGGGGGCAGGGCTAATGGTGCAGCAGCTGATTGGTCATTACAGGGAGAATAGAATAAAGTTAGAATAAAGCCCAATTATGCAGGAAGTGATGGCACCGTCACGGTGATGCCCTAAATGCCCTGCCGCAGGGTAGAGGGGTACCGTGTACACCATCAGTTCCCTACCAGGTCAGCTTGGGATTCCGACTTCTGCTCCTTCCGCCTTTCCTTGTCCTGGTGGTAGTTCTGCAGGGACAATCCGTGGTCACAGTGTCCGTGGTTGGCACCCTCAGCCTCCTCCTGGGTTACAAACAGGGGGCAAATATGACTCAATGGGCTCTGGTACCAACTGGAGGCAAAACCCACTGAGCCTGACACTGAACTGGGGGATTATGAGCCTGGGAGGTGCCCCTCTGCTCTAAGATTTGCCCCCAAAGTGTGTTAATTCCCCCCATCTGCCACTTAGTCTCCCAGAGTGCCAGTTTGCCCAGACCCTGCTGCAAGGTGCCCCACCCTGGGGGGAATGAATTGGGTGGCAGAGTCCTGTGCCAAACACTGATACGTTACTTACTGCGCCCCCCCAAATCATTAATGAATGAGTGACCCCAATACAGAACCCTGAGGGACCCCACTAAGAACCTCACTCCCAGTAGGGAATGTACCAGTGACCCCACCCTCTGTACCCGGCCCTGTGCCAGTTTCCTACCCATATACAAAGGTAAGTACACCAAACGGACTCCCAGGGCAACCTCATGTTTAACCCTTACTCTCACTTCCCCCTAGAGGGCGCTATTTCCCACCCTGTCAATGTACTTACCCCCGATATCATCAAGATACTAAAGAGCTTTTCCATGAGGAAGAACAAATAGATGCCCCCCAGCACCGCCAGAAGCTTCCAGATGTGAGAGCGATCCTCCTCCTCCTGGTGCGAGTGCCCCTGGGGGTCACTATGGCCGTGCAGGCCGAGAAGCTGCCCATCAATAAAGCACAAAGGAGAGGAAACGGTAAGAACCAAAGGGGCAATAACCCGAGGAGGCCCCCTACAGGTAGCCAGGAGCAGCGTTACCTGGGGTATCAGGTGCAACACGGCATCGCCAGTCAGGGAGCCGACGGCCAGGCTGACAAAGAACTGGATGATGTACTGGTAGGCGGTGGTGCAGGAAGTACAGAGCAGGATGGAGATTCCCAGCAGGGCACACAGAGATACCACCAGCGTGGCAATTGTGCCATAGATATATTCTGCAACACACAAACTGCCCCTCAGTTCACTTACATAAGCACCTTGTATAAAACCAACCCCCCCACATACTGAGCAGGCACACTGGCACTGCCTACGGGTAACTGCCCCACTGCCCAACCCTCCCAGTGTCACTCCTGGTACAGGGTCCTAAGATCCACCAGATTTTACTGGGTCGGAACTAAGCCAGGTTCTGTGACAGATGTGCCCTCACTTTCCCCTAAGCACTGGGCAGTGCCACTGGCACCCTAGCCAGCACAGGATGGGCAGCTGCTGGGGCAAATCTGAGGGCCTGGATCATTCCTGCTACACGGCTGCTGAGCTGGAACGGCCACTCTGGGCTGGGGAATGGGCACTCTGGGCTAGGGGAACGGTCACTCAGGGCTAGGGGAATGGGCACTCTGGGCTAGGGGAATGGTCACTCAGGGCTAGGGGAACGGTCACTCAGGGCTAGGGGAACGGTCACTCTGGGCTAGGGGAACGGCCACTCTGGGCTTGGGGAACGGCCACTCTGGGCTAGGGGTACGGCCACTCTGGGCTAGGGGAATGGTCACTCAGGGCTAGGGGAACGGCCACTCTGGGCTAGGGGAACGGCCACTCAGGGCTTGGGGAACGGCCACTCTGGGCTAGGGGAACGGCCACTCTGGGCTAGGGGAACGGGCACTCTGGGCTAGGGGAACGGTCACTCTGGGCTAGGGGAACGGCCACTCTGGGCTAGGGGAACGGCCACTCTGGGCTAGGGGAATGGCCACTCTGGGCTAGGGGAATGGGCACTCTGGGCTAGGGGAACGGTCACTCTGGGTTAGGGGAACGGTCACTCTGGGCTTAGGGGAACGGGCTAGGGTCACTCTGGGCTAGGTAACTGGCACTCTGGGCTAGGGGAATGGGCACTTCTGGGCTAGGGGAAGGCACTCTGGGCTAGGGGAACGGTCACTCTGGGCTAGGGGAATGGGCACTCTTGGCATAGCGGGAACGGTCACTCTGGCTAGGGGAATGGCCACTCTGGGCTAGGGGAATGGGCACTCTTGGCTAGGGGAACGGCACTCAGGCGGCCACTCTGGGCTAGGGGAACACCTGGGCTAGGGAATGGGCACTCTGGGCTAGGGGAACGTTCACTCTGGGCTAGTGGGAACGGCCACTCTGGGCTAGGGGAACGGGCACTCTGCGCTAGGGGAACGGCCACTCTGGATTAGGGAACGGCACTCTGGGCTAGGGGAATCGGGCACTCTGGCTAGGGGGAACGGGCCACTCTGGGCTAGGGGAACGCGTTCACTCTGGGGCTAGGGGACGGCCACTCTGGGCTAGGGAACGGACACTCTGGGCTAGGGGAACGGCCACTCATGGGTGGGGAACGTGCACTCTTGGGCTAGGGGAACGGCACTCTGGGCTAGGGGACACGTTCACTCTGGGCAGGGGAACGGTTCACTCTGGGCTAGGGGAACGGTCACTCTGGGCTAGGGGAACTGGGCACTCTGGGCTAGGGGAATGGGCACTCTGGGCTAGGGGAACGGCCACTCTGGGCTAGGGGAACGGCTTTCACGTCTGGGCTAGGGGATGGGCACTCTGGGCTAGGGGAACGGTCACTCTGGCTAGGGGGAACGGCCACTCTGGGCTAGGGGAACGGCACTCTGGGCTAGGGGAACGGCCACTCCTGGGCTAGGGGGAAACGGCCACTCTGGGCTAGGGAACGGGCTAGGGGAATGGGCACTCTGGCTAGTGGGAACGGTCACTCTGGGCTAGGGAGACGGTCACTCTGGGCTAGGGAACGGCCACTCTGGGCTAGGGGAACGGCCACTCTGGGCTAGGGGAACGGCCACTCTGGGCTAGGGGAACGGTCACTCTGGGCTAGGGGAATGGGCACTCTGGGCTAGGGGAACGGCCACTCTGGGCTAGGGGAACGGCCACTCTGGGCTAGGGGAATGGGCACTCTGGGCTAGGGGAACGGCCACTCTGGGATAGGGGAACGGTCACTCTGGGCTAGGGGAACGGCCACTCTGGGCTAGGGGAACGGCCACTCTGGGATAGGGGAACGGCCACTCTGGGCTAGGGGAATGGCCACTCTGGGCTAGGGGAACGGCCACTCTGGGCTAGGGGAACAGTCACTCTGGGCTAGGGGTTGTAGATATGGGGAAGGCCACCAGAAGTCCCGCTGCTATGGGTACTTACTTTCCGCAATGCTGAGTTGCTCCTGGTTGCCCCCTGGCTCCTGCCCCCTGGCACAGACCTTGCTGACCTGCAGCTGGATCAGACTGGTGCCAACGTGGGGGAATTGCTCTGGGGAGATGCCCAGGTCAGGGTCAATCCCATGGATGGCAAACAACTCCCGGGGGCTGAAACATGTCTGGAAAACAAGGAAATACTTGTACTCCAATACTGTTGTGACTGGGGGGTAAACAAACTCAGGGTCAGTGATATATACCCCCCTGAGGCAGATTGGAGAGGGTACTGAAGGGATTTTTGCCCCTCTCTGGATCAGATGCAGAAGCAGGTTGGGCCCCACAGAACAGCAGTTATAGGTTATAGGCAAGATAGGGAGGGTAATGCTCCATACTGATACCCCAGGCCATTGGCCCATGGGCCGGCCAACCCTACATGAACCCCGAGTCCCCCACAAGGTCTGTGGGCTCTGGGCCAGCTCTGCCAGCCAATCATTTCTCACCCACCTCAACCCAATGCCTTGTGTGGGGGGCATTATCTTGTGCCAGGCGGCGCCGGTGGGCCATAGGGTCTGGCATCTCTTGGGCATCTCCGTGTCCCTCGTGGTCTTCCCCATCATGGTCCCCATGTTCCTCCTCCCTCACCAGGCTCAGGTTGGTCATCAGCAGGGAAAGAGCTGGGGGGGCAGTAAGAAGCACAAGGTCTGTGGCACCCCCATACATCTGTCTCACCCCTGTACCCCCCCGAGTGCAACATGAATAGGGCTTGGGCTGATCATTAAAGGGACAGTACCCCCCCCCAGTGCAACATGAATAGGGCTTGGGCTGATCATTAAAGGGACAGTACCCCCCAGTGCAAACTGAATAGGGCTTGGGCTGATCATTAAAGGACAGTCCCCCCCAGGTGCAACCATGAATAGGGGCTTGGGCATCATTAAAGGGACAGTACCCCCACAGCTGCACATGAATGGGCATGGGCTGAGTCATTTAAAAGGGGTCAGTACCCCCCAGTTGCAAACATGAATTAGGGCTTGGGCTGATCATTAAAGGTCAGTACCCCCCAGTGCAACATGAATAGGGCTTGGGCTGATCATTAAAGGGACAGTACACCTCCCCCAGTGCAACATGGAATAGGGCTTGGGCCTGGATCATTAAAGGGACAAGTACCCCCCAGTGCCAACATGAATAGGGCTTGGGCTCAGCATTAAAGCGACAGTACCCCCAGTGCAACATTGAATAGGCCTTGGGTGATTTCATAAAGCGGGACAGTACCCCCCCAGTGCAAACATGAATAGGGCTTGGGCTGCATCATTAAAGGGACAGACCCCCCAGTGGCAAATGAATAGGGCTTGGGCTCATCATTAAAGGGACAGTACCCCCAGTGCACATTGAATAGGGCTTGGGGCTGATCATAACGCGGACAGTTACCCCCCAGTGCACATGAAATTAGGGCTTGGGCTCATCATTAAAGGGACAGTACCCCCCCAGTGCAACATGAATAGGGCTTGGGCTCATCATTAAAGGGACAGTAACCCCCAGTGCAACATGAAATAGGGCGTGGGCTGATTCATTAAAGGGACAGACCCCCCCAGTGCAACATGAAATAGGGGCTTGGCGCTGTCATTAACGGGGACAGTACCCCCCAGTGCAACATGAAATAGGGCTGTTGGGCTGATATAAAGGCGCAGTACCCCCCCAGTGCAACATGAATAGGGCTTGGGCTCATCATTAAAGGGACAGTACCCCCAGTGCAACATGAATAGGGCTTGGGCTGATCATTAAAGGGACAGTACCCCCAGTGCAACATGAATAGGGCTTGGGCTGATCATTAACGGGACAGTACCCCCCAGTGCAACAATGAATAGGGCTTGTGCTTGATCATTAAAGGGACAGTACCCCCCCAGTGCAACAGAATAGGGCTTGTGCTTGATCATTAAAGGACAGTACCCCCCTAGGTTGCAACATGAATAGGACATGGGACTGATCATTTACAGGTGACAGTAAACCTCCCCCAGTGAACATTGAAATAGGGCTTGGGCTGATCATTAAAGGGACAGTCACCCCCCCAGTTGCAACATGAATAGGGCTTGGGCTGATTTCATTAAAGGACAGTACCCCCCAGTGCAACATGAATAGGGCTTGGGCTTGATCATTAAAGGACAGTACACCCCCCCAGTGCAACATTGAATAGGGGCTTGGGCTGATCATTAAAGGGACCCGGTACAACTCCCCCAGTGCAACATTAAAATAGGGCTTTGGGCTGATTCATTAAAGGGACATACCCCCCAGTGGCAACATGAATAGGGCTTGGGGCTGAATCATAAAGGTACAGTAACAACTCCCCCAGTGCAACATTAAATTAGGGCTTGGGTGATCATTAAAGGGACAGTACCCCCCCAGTGAACATGAATAGGGCTTTGTGCTATCATTAAAGGGACCAGTACCCCCCCCCAGTGCAACATGAATAGGGGCTTGGGCTCATTCATTAAAGGGACAGTACCCCCCAGTGCAACATGAAATAGGGCTTGTGCCTGATCCATTAAAGGACAAGTTACCCCCCCAGGTGCAACATGATTAGGGCTTGTGCTGATCATTAAAAGGGACAGTACCCCCCGTGCAACATGAATAGGGCTTTGTGCTGATCATATAAAGGGACAGTACCCCCAGTGCAAACATGAATTAGGGCTTGGGCTGATTCATTAAAAGGGAACAAGTACCCCCAGTTGCAACATGAATAGGGCTTGGCTGATCATTAAAGGGGACCAGTACCCCCAGTGCAACATGAATATGGACATGGGCTGCATTCATTAAAGGGACAGTAAACCCTCCCCCAGTGCAAACATGGAATAGGGCTTGGGCCTGATTCATTAAAGGGACAGTTACCCCCCCAGTGCAACATTTGAATAGGGCTTGGGCTGATCATTAAAGACAGTACCCCCCAGTGCAACGATTGATAGGGCTTGGGCTTGCATCATTAAAGGGACAGTACCCCCAGGCAACATGAATTAGGGCTGTGGGCTGATCATTAAAGGGACAGTACCCCCCAGTAGCAACATGAATAGGGCTTGTGCTGATCATTAAAGGGACATTACCCCCAGGTTGCAACAGAATAGCTTGGCTGATCATAAAGGGACAAGTA
The DNA here is from genome assembly GCF_000004195.4 of Xenopus tropicalis. Taxonomy (NCBI): domain Eukaryota; kingdom Metazoa; phylum Chordata; class Amphibia; order Anura; family Pipidae; genus Xenopus; species Xenopus tropicalis. The sequence goes on along the minus strand of NC_030682.2, from coordinate 154,035,670 downwards.
CACCTCCCCCAGTGCAACATGAATAGGGGGCTTGGGCTGATCATTAAAGGGACAGTACACCTTCCCCCAGTGCAACATGAATAGGGCTTGTGCTGATCATTAAAGGGACAGTACACCTCCCCCAGTGCAACATGAATAGGACGTCTTGGGCTGATCATTAAAGGCGACAGTACACCTCCCCCAGTGCAACATGAAAGGTGGCTTGTGCTGACATTAAAAAAAGGGACAGTACCCCAGGTGCAAAACATGAATAGGGCTTTGGGCTGATCATTAAAGGGACAGTACCCCCCAGTGCAACTTGGAATAGGGGCTTGGGCCTGATCATTAAAGGGAACAGTACACCTCCCCCAGTGCAACATGAATAGGGCTTGGGCTGATCATTAAAGGGACAGTACACCTCCCCCAGTGCAACATGAATAGGGCTTGTGCTGATCATTAAAGGGACAGTACACCTCCCCCAGTGCAACATGAATAGGGCTTGGGCTGATCATTAAAGGGACAGTACACCTCCCCCAGTGCAACATGAATAGGGCTTGGGCTGATCATTAAAGGGACAGTACCCCCCCCAGTGCAACATGAAATAGGCTTGGGCTGATCATTAAAGGGACAGTACCCCCCAGTGCAACATGAATAGGGCTTGGGCTGATCATTAAAGGGACAGTACACCTCCCCAGTGCAACATGAATAGGGCTTGGGCTGATCATTAAAGGGACAGTACCCCCCAGTGCAACATGAATAGGGCTTGTGCTGATCATTAAAGGGACAGTACCCCCAGTGCAACATGAATAGGGCTTGTGCTGATCATTAAAGGGACAGTACCCCCCCCTCATGCAACATGAATAGGGCTTGTGCTGATCATTAAAGGCGACAGTACCCCAGTGTGAACATGAATAGGGCTTGGGCTGATCATTAAAGGACAGTACCCCCCAGTGCAACATTGAATAGGGCTTGGGCTGATCATTAAAGGGACAGTACACCCCCCCAGTGCAACAATTGAATAGGCTTTGTGCTGATCATTAAAGGGACAGTACACCCCCCCAGTGCAACATGAATAGGGCTTGTGCTGATCATTAAAGGGACAGTACCCCCAGTGCAAATTGAATAGGGCTGTGCTGATCATTAAAAGGCGGACCAGTACCCCAGTGCAACATGAATAGGGCTTGGGCTGATCATTAAAGGGACAGTACCCCCCAGTGCAACATGAATAGGGCTTGTGCTGATCATTAAAGGGACAGTACCCCCCCAGTGCAACATGAATAGGGCTTGGGCTGATCATTAAAGGGACAGTACCCCCCCAGTGCAACACGAATAGGGCTTGTGCTGATCATTAAAGGGACAGTACACCCCCCCAGTGCAACATGAATAGGGCTTGTGCTGATCATTAAAGGACAGTACACCCCCCGTGCAACATGAATAGGGCTTGTGCTGATCATTAAAGGACAGTACCCCCAGTGCAACATGAATAGGGCTTGGGCTGATCAGTTAAAGGACAGTACCCCCAGTGCATCATGAATAGGGGCTTGTGCTGATCATTAAAAGGGCAGTACACCCCCCAGTGCAACATGAATAGGGCTTGTGCTGATCATTAAAGGGACAGTACACCCCCCCAGTGCAACATGAATAGGGCTTGGGCTGATCATTAAAGGGACAGTACCCCCCAGTGCAACATGAATAGGGCTTGTGCTGATCATTAAAAGGGACAGTACACCTCCCCCCAGTGCAACATGAATAGGGCTTGTGCTGATCATTAAAGGGACAGTACACCTCCCCCAGTGCAACATGAATAGGGCTTGTGCTGATCATTAAAGGGACAGTACCCCCCCCAGTGCAACATGAATAGGGCTGTGCTGATCATTAAAGGGACAGTACACCCCCCCAGTGCAACATGAATAGGGCTTGTGCTGATCATTAAAGGGACAGTACCCCCACAGTGCAACATGAATAGGGCTTGTGCTGATCATTAAAGGGACAGTACCCCCCGTGCAACATGAATCAGTGGGTTCTGGGGGGGTCCTGGGGGGTATCAGTGGTATCGGTGGGTTCTGGGGGGTATCAGTGGGTTCTGGGGGGTATCAGTGGGTTCTGTGTAGGTGACAGGGGGGGGGACTTACCATCAAGGCTCAGGTTGGTGCCATCACTTCCCAGGTAATTGTAGATGTACCCCAAGAAGTACTCGGGGGGTGGAAGGACATTTAAACATTTGCCCTCAAACACGGTGGCAAGGAGAGCCCCCTGAATCTCGGGGGTCACGGTGTCGGGCTCAGACGTCATATTGATAATGTTCTCCCCACGTTGGCATGGCTGTGGGCAGAGAGTTTCAATTCATTCATAGTTACTCACTGGCACGGCCCCCCCTCACTGATTGTAAGTATCTCTCACTGAGTGTGAGTGGCAGCAGTCTCATGTCACTGAGTGTGAGTGGCAGCAGCCTCCTGTGAGTGAGTGTGAGTGGCAGCAGTCTCATGTCAGTGAGTGTGAGTGGCAGCAGTCTCATGTCGGTGAGTGTGAGTGGCAGCAGTCTCCTGTGAGTGAGTGTGAGTGGCAGCAGTCTCCTGTGAGAGAGTGTGAGTGGCAGCAGTCTTCTGTGAGTGAGTGTGAGTGGCAGCAGTCTCATGTCACTGAGTGTGAGTGGCAGCAGTCTCCTGTGAGTGAGTGTGAGTGTCAGGAGTCTCCTGTGAGTGAGTGTGAGTGGCAGCAGTCTCATGTCACTGAGTGTGAGTGGCAGCAGTCTCCTGTGAGTGAGTGTGAGTGGCAGCAGTCTCCTGTGAGTGAGTGTGAGTAATTGCCTGGGTCCCTTGGCCAAAGGAAGAAACAAACCCCACTTTTACCCCCCCCCCCCGCACTTACCTGCTCCCCCCCTCGGTACAGGGGCTGCACAGCTCCAATCAGATGCTCGGCCGTCTCCAGGGCACTGGGGGCCACTTGGCTTTTAATGAATGTTTGTGATTGGTTCATCCACTCCCCCTGCCTCAGGGCAGAACATGCTGTATGGGGGTCCGACATGTAGAACAGGAGCCCCCCAGAAACAGCCATGTACCCCTCAGCATCCAGGGGGGAGCCCGGGGGCAGATTCACAGCATTCAACAGATCCATGGGAGACAAACACTGCAACGGGGGGGGGGGGCAGAATTATATATACAGTGTTACTGGGGTGGGAATCATATATACAGTTTACCTGGGGGGAATCATATATACAGTATTACTGGGGGGGGAATCATATATACAGTATTACTGGGGGGGGAATCATACATACAGTATTACTGGGGGGGAATCATACATACAGTATTACTGGGGGCGGAATTCATACATACTGTCAGTATTAATGGGGGGAAATCATACATACAGTATTACTGGGGGGAATTCATACATACAGTATTAATGGGGGGGAATAATACATACAGTATTACTGGGGGGGAATCATATATACAGTATTACTGGGGGGAATCATACATACAGTATTAATGGGGGGGGAATCATACATTATTACTGGGGGGATCATACATACAGTATTACTGGGGGGATCATATATACAGTGTTACTGGGGGGAATCATATATACAGTATTACTGGGGGGGGAATCATATATACAGTATTACTGGGGGGAATCATATATACAGTATTACTGGGGGGGGAATCATATATACAGTATTACTGGGGGGGAGATCATATATACAGTATTACTGCGGGGGAATCATACATACAGTATTACTGGGGGGGGATCATATATACAGTGTTACTGGGGGGGGAATCATATATACAGTATTACTGGGGGGGGTAATCATATATACAGTATTACTGGGGGGGAATCATACATACAGTATTACTGGGGGTGGGAATCATATATACAGTATTACTGGGGGGGATCATATATACAGTATTACTGGGGGGGGGAATCATATATACAGTATTACTGGTGGGGGAATCATACATTACAGTATTACTGGAGGGGGGGAATCATATCTAAAGTATTACTGGGGGGGGATCATATATACAGTATTACTGGGCGAGCGGAATCATATATACAGTATTACTGGGGGGGATCATATATACAGTATTACTGGGGGGAATCATACATACAGTATTACTGGGGGGAATCATACATACAGTATTACTGGGGGGGAATCATACATACAGTATTACTGGGGGGGGAATCATACATACAGTATTACTGGGGGGGGAATCATACATACAGTATTACTGGGGGGGGGGTCATATATACAGTATTACTGGGGGGGGATCATATATACAGTATTACTGGGGGGGGAATCATACATACAGTATTACTGGGGGGGGAATCATATATACAGTATTACTGGGGGGAATCATATATACAGTATTTACTGGGGGGGGTCATATATACAGTATTACTGGGTGGGGGATTCATATATACAGTATTACTGCGGGGGGAATCATATATACAGTTATTACTGGGGGGGATCATATATACAGTATTACTGGGGGGATCATATGATACAGTATTACTGGGGGGGAATCATATATACAGTATTACTGGGGGGAAATCATATATACAGTATTACTGGGGGGGGAATCATATATACAGTATTACTGGGGGGGGGAAATTATACATACAGTATTACTGGGGGTATATCATACATACAGTATTACTGAGGGGGGGGAATCATATATACAGTATTACTGGGGGGAATCATATATACAGTATTACTGGGGGGGAATCATATAATACAGTATTACTGGGGGGAATCATATATACAGTATTACTGGGGGGGGATCATATATACAGTATTACTGGGGGGAATCATATATACAGTATTACTGGGGGGGAATCATATATACAGTATTACTGGGGGACGGGAATCATATATACAGTATTACTGGGGCGGGATCATATATACAGTATTACTGGGGGGAATCATATATACAGTATTACTGGGGGGGGAATTCATATATACAGTATTACTGGGGGAATCATATATACAGTATTACTGGGGGGGGATTCATATATACAGTATTACTGGGGGGAATCATATATACAGTATTACTGGGGGAGGCGAATCATATATACAGTATTACTGGGGGGGATCATACATACAGTATTACTGGGGGGGTGAATCACCCTAATATACAGTATTACTGGGGGGAATCATATATACAGTATTACTGGGGGGGGGGAATCATATATTAACAGTATTACTGGGGGTGGGAATCATATATACAGTATTACTGGGGGGGAATCATATATACAGTATTACTGGGGGGGAATCATATATACAGTATTACTGGGGGAATCATATATACAGTATTTACTGGGGGGGGAATCATACATACAGTATTACTGGGGGGGAATCATATATACAGTATTACTGGGGGGAATCATATATACAGTATTACTTGGGGGGGAATCATATATACAGTATTACTGGGGGGGGAATCATATATCCAGTATTCATGGGGGGGGAATCATATATTACAGTATACTGGTGGGGGGGAATTCATACATACCAGTATTACTGGGGGGGAATCATATATACAGTATTATGAGGGGGGGGGGAATCATATATACAGTATTACTTGGGGGAATCATATATACAGTATAGGGGAATCATTATACAGTATTACTGGGGGGGATTCATATATTACAGCTACAGTATTACTGGAGGGGGATCATATACTACAGTATACTGGGGGGGTCATATATACAGTTATTACTGGGGGGGAATCATATATAACAGTATTACTGGGGGAATCATATAATACAGGTATTACTGGGGGGGAATTCATACATTACAGTATTACTGGGGGGGGATCATCCTCCTCTTCC